>NC_089588.1:45883318-46183318 GCF_019320115.1 Miscanthus floridulus
CCTGCTGCCGTAGTGGCCGAGCATGACGTGGTGGATGGGATGTAACCGTCCTCGCATTTAATGCGGGAGACGTGGGCGCGTGGGCCGACGAAATCGGCTCGTGGTTAACTACGCCGGACGGGGAAAACCTCCCCGATTTCGTCGCCCATTCGTTTCGCCCTCCTCCCTGCATAAATACTCGAGGAGTCTCGCCCCTCCTCGTCTTACCTTGCCTGCATTAGCACCGTCTTCATCGTGCCGTCGCTAGCGCAGCGGGTGCCGGGAAGAAGAGGAGAGAAGAGCGAGCCTAGGGAGACAGCGAGAAAAAAGCGAGAGCGTGGGAGGGAGAGAAAAAACTCACCGTCGCCCTCGATTCCTCCATCGTACCCATGGCCGGCGACATCGTTGTTGTCGAGGCGGACCCCTGGGATCCGTCGGATGTCACCGAGGAGATGCTCAAGTCGCTTGTCGACGGTGGACTCCTCCGCCCGGGTGACAGACCCCGCTAGGCCGGAGTGGATTGCTCCGTACGGTGAGCCGGAGCCGAGGCCTCGCGACGGCTACATCGTGAGCTTCGTCTCCTTCCACGAGCGCGGCCTTGGCGTCCCGGCGGACCGGTTCATGCGGGCGCTCCCGCACTACTACGGCGTGGAGCTCCACAATTTTAATCCCAACTCCATCGCTTAGGCGGCTATCTTTGTTGCCGTCTGCGAGGGGTATTTAGGGATCGCTCCCCATTGGGAGTTGTGGCTCCATCTGTTCCGGGCGGGGCATACTACCAAGCCGACGGGCACGTCGGGTAAGAGGAAGGCGGCAAGGGCCGGAGGCTGCACTCTCCAAGTGCGTCAGGACCGCCTGCACCTCTACATCTCGGCCCAACTCGCGTCCTCCAACCGCCGGTGGTACACGAGTTGGTTTTACCTCCGCAACGATGACGGAGGGCTTCCCCCCTACACTGGGCGGATTGTGGGGAGTTGCCTGGAGAAATGGAAGTGGGGTGTCCCGAAGGTCGACCAGCCCAAGCTAGAGCCGCTCCTGGAGGGGCTGGCGAGGCTACGAGGCCATGGCCTCACTGTGGCTGTGGTCGTGGCCGCCTTCCACCGCCGGAGGGTGCTGCCGCTAATGGCTCGGCGGCGGCGGCTATTCGAGATGAAGCCAGGTGAGCCCATTGAGGGCACCCGGATGTCCTCCTCCGCCCTTTCCAACGAGGAAATTCTTCGTCGGGTGGGGGGAGACGGTAGAGGCGAAGCTGCGGGGCGGCAACTTGACCCCTATCACGATGCGGCGGTCGCGGGGGTTCCTTTCGCTGGTAAGTCGTGTGCCGCTGTAGCCTCTAAACCTCCTCAGTCTCCCCTTACCCCTTGTTCCCTCATGCGTGTTTGTCGTTCCTTTAGGGGATGAGGGACGTGCGCTCCTCTCCACCGCCCGTTCCCGAGGACGCGGGGCGGCGGGCGATCAACCGCGCTCACGCCGATGCGTAGAAGAGGCAAAAGGATGCCAAGGCGGTGAAGCGCATGAAGCACATCCTCGCACGCGAGGAGCTGGATAAGCGCCGCCGTCAACAACGGAAGGATGGTCTCCCGTTGGAGGAATCCCCGTCGATGTCGTTGTCGATGGAGGCCTTGGACGGGAACGACAAGGGCGAGGGAGGGCGAGGTCCCCTGGACCACCTTCCTGACGTCTTGGAGGTGGTGCCCGGGGTGTCGGCAAGCAGCCCGGCACCCCCGGGAAGGGGAGGAGAAGTGGACCCGGGGCCGGCGGTTGCCCGCTCCGGGGCCGAGGCCGACACGCCCGAGGCGCGGGCGTTAGGCAAATGCGCCGTCAGCCTGGTAGGCTCGGCGGCCGTGGTGGAGCACGTGGCGGTGGAGGCGACGCCACCGCCCCTGCAGAGGACCGAAGGGACGCCGAGGTCCGCTGAAGACCGACCGGCGCCGATGGATACGGAGGCGACGCCTCTGCCGCCGCCTCCGCCGCTGCGGATGAGGTTTGCCGTGGCGAAGCGGGTGCCGCCCCGTTCAAGGCAAGTGTATTCTTGGCAGGGTCATAGTGTCTTCCATTTGCTTTTTTGGTTTCGCGCTGACCCTGTAGGTTAATTTTCCTTAGTCGGAAGCGGCCTGCGGACGACCTTCCCTTGGCGCCCCTTAAGGTGCTTAAGGCGAGCCCCGGCTCCTCCACCCACTGGGTGGCGGAGGCACAAGCCGCCATCCCCCGCGGCGCGGCGTCGGTGAGGGTCGACCTGAAAGAACCAGCCGCCCAAGGAGGGGCTACCGAGGCGGCACCTACACCTACGAGAGAGGGATCGCTCCCATCCCGCGGGGGCGAGGCTCACGAGTCGGATGGGGCCAGCGTGCCCTTGGTTGCCGAGGCCCCCGGGGTCTCCGAGGCTGAGGCGATGAAGGACAGGGCGCCCAAGGCCGCCGAGACCGCGGTGGCCGCGGCCGGTGTTTCTGCATCCTCCGAGGCCACGATGGCGGAGGTTGGAGCCCCCGAGATCACCACGGCCGTCGTAATGGCGGCGGGGCCGTCCGTCTAGGCGACGGAGGCCTCAGTGGCGCCCTTGGCTCAGGGGCCGCCGTTGTTATGAGAGAGCGCCCGGGAGGCGGAGGTCTATCCGATCTCTTCTGATGATACCTCCCGGGCGCGGGAGGTGGTGGATGCCGAGGACGCTGGTGCCGTGGAACAATCGGCGCCAATCTTGAACGAGGGAAGTTCGGCCCTCGTGCGGGCACGACCCGAGCTTTGCGGGTGGGACCACCCGCGGGTACTGTGGCGGAGCCGGGATGACCTTGAGGGGGAGCCTCTGTTCGCCCTCGAGGACGTAGCCGAGGGCGGTCGGTGGGGCACCTTCGAGCAATACCGCCAGCTGGCGGAGCGGTCACTGCGGACGGCCTTGTCCGTGGTGGCCGACGAACTACCCGGAGTCGCCCAGGTTCGCGTTTTCCTTTCTCGCGTGACGTCGTTCTTTTCTCGGTTTTGTCGCAATCAATGACCTCTGTTCTGTTTCCTCAGGAGCTCGAGACCCGGTCCCTCGGGAAGTCGGTCTTTCTCCGGCGGGAGAGGGGCATCTGGGACCAGCTTCAGCGGCAGAAGGGCCTCCTTGCCGACGCTAACGAGCTTCTGTCGGCGCGAAGCGCGGAGGTGGAGGACCTCCTCCTTCGCTGTGCCGACACAAAGGTCGAGGCGGCCATGGCCCAGACGTAGCTCGCCCCTTTGGCGGCGTGGGTCAAGGAGCTAGAGGAGGAGCTTACCTGCGCGGTCAGCGATCGGGATGCCTTTAGGTCCCGGGCCGAAGAAGCGACGGCCTCGGGCAAGGCCCTCGCCGGGCAGCTGGGGGCAGAGGAGAGTGCGCACCGGCTAACAAAAGGTGCTCTAAACGAGGCCCTTGCTGCGGTTGAGGCCTCGCAAATCGAGGCTGTGGTTTTGAAGGGGGCAGTCGAGGGTGAGTTCCAATCCCCTTGTTTTGTTTCATTTTCCTTATGTTCGCTCCCTGACTTCCTTGTATGACGCAGAGCTAGGAAGTGAAGCTTCCAGGGCGGCCGAGGCCTCTAGGGTTGAGGCCCAGCGGTTGAAGGAGAAGGCCGAGGCCTGTCAAGCTGAGACCCGATGCTGGGAGCAGAAGGCCAAGGGTGAGTTCTGTGGGCTTCCGTCCCTAACTTAGGTTGTTCTTTCTCTCGCTCGACCTCATTCCATTTTCCGCGGTGCAGAGTCAGAGGCGGAGATCATTCGGGCCGCCGAGGCTTCCAGCGCGGTGCAGATGGTGCTCGAGACCGAGATCGGGGAGCACGAGGCGCTGAAGCGTGCTGTCCTTTCCGCCTGTGAGGCCTTGGAGGTCGAGGGGGTTCAGTCAGGCAGCTCCCTTGGGAGCCGCTTGATTGCGCTGAGCAGCCAGATGCGCGAGCGGCTCCGAGGGGCACTGCACATGGGTGTCAAGCGGGTGCTGGTCGTCATCTCCTCTCACTACCTTGGTGTCGACCTCCCGGCCATCAGTGATGGCTATGTTCTGCCTGATGATGACGAGGAGGCCGACGCGGCGCTCGCGAAGCTGACGGAGGCGGCGGAAGGCCCTGGCACGGCGCTGGCGATGCTCTTCGAAGAGGAGGTGGTTCCTCCCCCTACCATCTGCCGGTGCTGAAGGCCCTGAGCCTTGATCTGGGCCCCGGGGGCTATGTAAAAATAGAATAGGGGTTATTTTTTGTATCGTAACGCTTGTGGCCGTCGAGGCCTTTATTTTTGAAGTACTTGTGTTTCTTAGTTGTTTTTCTTATGTTTCCGAGCCTCTGCCCTCTGTCGCTCCTGATCGGATTTCAGTTTGCAAAACACCCCCTTGGGGCCTAAGCTGTCCCTTGAGCGAGAGGTAGTGAGGGAGTGCCGTAGCCCGGAGGCGTAGGCCTGTCTCGTGACTCTACCGGCCTCTTGCTTAGGAAACAGACCTTGGTCCGAGGGGTTTTTACAACTGATTCGTCAGAGCCTGCTAGGGACTTGGCGTAGGAATTTTTGCGAAAAACAACTAAAGAATGGTGCATGGGACCTAGGGGACGCCTAGGGGGGGTCCCCTATCTAGCCCCCGAGGGAGGCTTGGTTCTACCGAGGCAGAACCGAGTCTCCCTTGCCTGTGTTACTGTATTGCCGAGGCCTACGATGGGCTCGGGGGGTTTCTCGAAAAGTTAGACCAACTAAAGAACGCTTTTTAATTGTATTTCGAGAAACGATATATACAATGCTTGGAAATTTAGGGATAAAAGCGACGTAGCTGTTCTATGTTCCAAGCGTTGGTGAAGACTTCGCCCTTCTCGTTGGCCAGTTTGTAGGTCCCGGGCTTCAGCACTTGGGCGATGATGTACGGTCCTTCCCATGGTGGGGTCAGCTTGTGGCGACCCTTGTTGCTCTGTGCTAGCCTCAACACCAGGTCGCCTACCTTCAAGTCTCGACCTCGGATGCGTCGGGCCTGATAGCGCCACAGGCTCTGCTGGTATTTGGCCGAGTATAGTAGCGCGACATCTCGGGCTTCCTCCAGTTGATCAAGGGCGTCCTCTCGGGTGGTGCGGTTACTTTGTTCGTTATAGGCTTGCAGCCTCGGGGAACCATATTCCAAGTCGGTGGGGAGGATGGCCTCGGCCCCATAGACTAGGAAGAAAGGCGTGAATCCCGTGGCTCGGCTTGGAGTGTTCCTCAGGCTCCAGATAACCGACGGGAGTTCGGCGAGCCATTTCTTGCCAAACTTTTTCAACCGGTTGTGAATCCTTGGCTTGAGGCCTTGTAGGATCATGCCGTTGGCACGCTCTACTTGGCCGTTGGAATCTTGGGTGTCCTACGGCCGACCAGGCCACACGGATGTGGTGGTCATCGCAAAACGTCAGGAACCTTTTGCCGGTGAACTGCGTCCCGTTGTCGGTGATGATGGTGTTGGGGACCCCAAACCTGTGGATAATGTCAGTGAAGAACAGCACCGCCTGCTCGGATTTGATTCGATTGATCGGACGAGCCTCGATCCATTTGGAGAACTTGTCGATTGATACCAATAGATGGGTGAAGCCCCCGGGGGCCTTTTGCAGAGGCCCGACCATGTCGAGCCCCCACACAGCGAATGGCCACGTGATGGGGATGGTTCGCAGGGCCAGGGCCGGGAGATGTGTCTGCCAAGCATAGTACTGGCATCCTTCGCAGGAGCGTACCAGCTTGGTAGCGTCGGCGACTGCCGTCGGCCAGTAGAACCCCTAGCGGAAAGCGTTCCCTACGAGCGTCTGAGGCGCCGCATGGTGCCCACAGGCGCCTGCATGTAAGTCCCAAAGCAGGGCTTGGCCAACTTCGGAACTGATACACCGTTGGAGGACACCTGAGGGACTTCGCCTGTACAATTCGTCGTTGTAGAGGGCGTAGGTCTTGGCTCGCCGCGCAAGCTGTCGCGCTTCGGTTCTGTCATTTGGAAGCTCCCCCCGATCAAGCCAATCGAGGAACGGGACTCACCAATCCACGTCCTGATCAGTCTATGGAGGCTCGGCGTTGACTTCCATGACCTCGGGCTTGGTCGAGGGGGTCTCGGCAGTAGAGGGGGCGTCGAGCTTCGCCGCGGGTTCCACAGGTGGGCCCTCCTCTGTTGCCGAGGTGTATCCAATGGAAGGTTTGTGGAGGTCTCTGGTGAAGATGTTCGGGGGGATCGGGGCCCGTGCCAAGGCCATCTTTGCCAGCTCGTCGGTGGCCTCATTGTACTTCCGCGCGATGTGATTTAGTTTGAGACCGTCAAACTTGTCTTCTAGGCGTCGTACCAACTTGCAGTATGCCTCCATTTTGGGGTCGAGGCAGTTTGACTCCTTCATCACTTGATCTATGACGAGCCGCGAGTCGCCTCGGACGTCGAGGCGCCGCGCCCCAAGTTCGATGGCGACTTGTAAGCCGTTGATGAGGGCCTCGTATTCGGCCACGTTGTTGGAGGCGGCGAAGTGGAGCCACACCATGTAGCGCATGTGTACTCCGAGGGGCGAAATGAAGAGCAGACCCGCGCCTGCCTTGGTCTTCATCAGGGATCCATCGAAGTACAGGGTCCAGCACTCCGTCTGAATTTGAGTGGGTGGCAGTTGGGTATCTATCCATTCAGCCACGAAATCGGCCAAGACCTGAGGACTTGATCACTTTTCGAGGCGCAAAGGTCAAGGTTTCCCCCATAAGCTCGACAACCCATTTGGCTATCCTACCCAAGGCCTCCCGGTTATGAACTATTTCGCCCAGGGGGAAAGATGATACCACAGTCACTGGGTGCGACTCGAAGTAGTGACGCAGTTTGCGCCGGGCCAGGACCACGGCGTAGACTAGCTTCTGGATGTGGGGGTAGCAGTGCTTTGGTCTCGGAGAGCACCTCGCTGATGAAATAAACAGGTCGTTGGGTGGGACAGAGTATGCCCCTCTTCCTACCTCTCTACCACTACGGCAGCGCTGACCACTTGGGTCGTTGCGGCGACGTAGAGTAAGAGGGTCTCGTCCATGGCCGGGGGTATCAGGACGGGAGGATTCGTGAGCAGTGCTTTGAGTCTGTCGAGGGCTTCTTCGGCCTCGGGAGTCCAAGAAAAACGCTCGGATTTTCTCAAGAGTCGGTACAGAGGCAAACCTTTTTCGCCGAGGCGCGAGATGAAGCGGCTCAGGGCCGCAAGGCATCCCATGACCCTCTATACTCCCTTGAGGTCCCTGATTGGTCCCATGCCGGTTATGGCCGAGACCTTCTCTGGGTTGGCTTCAATGCCGCGTTCCGAGACTATGAATCCCAAGAGCATGCCTCGGGGGACCCCGAACACACACTTCTCGGGATTGAGCTTGATGCCCTTCTCTCTAAGGCATTTGAAGGTTATCCTCAAGTCATCAATGAGATCCTCAGCCTTTCTGGTTTTGACCACGATGTCATCTACGTAGGCCTCGACGGTCTGCCCGATGTTGTCGCCAAAGACCTGGGTCATGCACCGCTGGTACGTGGCACCTGCGTTTCTGAGGCCGAAGGGCATCGTCACGTAGCAGTACATGCCGAATGGTGTGATGAAAGAAGTCGCGAGCTGGTCGGACTCTTTCATCTTGATTTGATGGTAACCAGAGTACGCATCAAGGAAAGACAGGGTCTCGCACCCTGCAGTGGAATCAACGATTTGATCGATTCGAAGGTAATGGGAAGGGGACCTTTGGACAGGCTTTGTTCAAACCGGTGTAGTCTACACACATCCTCCATTTCCCATTTTTCTTCTTGACTAACACGGGGTTAGCCAACCACTCTAGGTGGGACACTTCCTTGATGAACCCGGCCGCCAAGAGTTTCTGTATCTCCTCACCGATGGCCCTACGCTTTTCCTCGTCGAAGCGGCGCAGGCGTTGCCTCGCGGGTCTAGATCCAGGCCCAGATGTCCTAGGGCGTGCTCGGCGACCTCCCTTGGTATGCCCGGCATGTCCGAGGGACTCCATGCGAATATGTCGGCATTCGCACGGAGAAAGTCGACGAGCACGTCTTCCTATTTGATGTCGAGGGTGGCGCTGATCCTCAGCGCTCGGTCGTCAGGGCAGGCGGGGTCGACCGGGATGAGTTTGATGGTTTCCGCGGGCTCGAACGCCCCCGCGCGACGCTTGGAGTCAGGCACCTCGCCACTGAGTTGGTCGAGGTGGGCGATGAGGGTCTCGGCCTCCGCAAGGGCCTCGGCGTACTCGATGCATTCAACGTCGCAGTCGTATGCATGTTCGTACGTGGACTCAATCGTGATGACACCGCTAGGGCCTGGCATCTTGAGCTTGAGGTAGGTATAGTTGGGCACTGCCATGAACTTGGCGTAGCATGGCCGCCCCAGAATGGCGTGGTAGGCTCCCCCGAACCCGACTACCTCGAAGGTGAGGACTTCCTTGCGGTAGTTGGAGGGGGTGCCGAAGCAGACAGGAAGGTCGATGCGCCCGAGGGGTCGCGTGCGCTTCCCTGGCACGATGCCATGGAAGGGCGCGACGTCGCCTCGGAGCCTCGACCGGTCGATCTCCAAGAGCTCCAGGGTGTTGGCAGTAGAGGATGTTGAGGCCGCTGCCTCCGTCCATCAACACCTTGGAGAGTCGGGTGTTGCCGATGATCGGGTCGACAACCAGTGGGTACTGCCCGGGATTCGGAACATGGTCAGGGTGGTCATCTCGATCGAAGGTGATCACCTCTTGGGACCAGTCGAGGTACTGGGGGGTGGCCACCTTGACCAAGAAGACCTCTCGGCGTTCCCTCTTGCGCTACCGCGCCGTGAGGCATGCCGAGGGCCCACCGAAGATCATGAAGGCGTTGCATACCTCGGGGAACCCGTCGTCCTTGTCCTCGTCCCGGTCGCCGGCGCCCTTCTGCTTGGCGTCGTCGTCGGGGAGCCCGAGCCTAGCGTAGTAACGCCACAGCATGGTGCAATCCTCGAGAGCGTGCTTGACCGGGCCCTGGTGGTATGGGTAGGGTTTCTTGAGCATGTCATCGAAGGGCCTAGGGCCTTTGAAGCCTCGGGTGTTCTTGCGTTCTGCGGCCGCGACCAGATCAGCCTCCAGGACCTCCTGCTTCCCCAGGCGCCCCTTTTTCTTTCTCTTGGGGAGGTGGGAGGCTGAGGCCTTGGGGGCCTTCGTCCCTCCGCTTACCCCTGGTGTCGGGGAAGATGGCTCCAATAGCCTCTTCACCCGAAGGCGAAGCTGGTGGCGATGTCGAGGAGCGTGGCAGCAGAGCACGGCATGTTCTGACCTAACTCTCGAACCAAGTCCCGACAAGTGGTGCCGGAGAGGAAAGCCTAGGACGATCTCCGAGTCGCCGACACTGGGCAACTCGGTGCACTGTTTGGAGAAGCGCCGGATGAAGTCTCAGAGAGACTCGTCCGGCTTCTGGCGATAGCTCTTAAGATCCCAGGAGTTCCCAGGGCACACGTATGTGCCCTGGAAGTTCCCGACGAAGACTCTAACCAAGTCACGCCAGTCGTGGATTTGCGAGGGAGGAAGGTGCTCGAGCCAGGCTCGCGCTGAGTCTGACAAGAGCAAGGGGAGGTTGCGGATGATGAGCAGGTCATCGTTCCGCGCCACCTAGCTGGCAGGCTAGGCGGTAATCAGCAAGCCAGAGTTTCAGGATTGGTCTCGCCGCTGTACTTTGCGAGATTGGCTGGTTGCCGAAACCGGGTGGGGAAAAGAGCAGCGCGGATGGCCCTGCTGAAGACCCGAGGGCCTGGCGGTTCAGGGGAAGGACTGCGGTCCTCCCCGCTGTTGTAGCGACCGCCTCAGTGTGGGTGGTAGCCCCGAGCGGGCCCCTCATTGTCGTGGCGTCATCGCCTGCTGACCACCTCATGGTCTCCCTGTACCTCGCGTCGATTGCCGAGGCGGTCCAGAAGCACGGGGGCCCTGTGGGCTATCGGCGCTCGGTCGGGCTCGGGACGAGCTGGGGCTTCCCTGTCCTGCCGAGGCGGTGCTGTGGGCAGGTTCGAGGCGCCCCCGTGTCATCGGGAGGCGGAACTCTTAGCCTGCTGAACCGCGGCGGTCTCTAGGAGATCCCGGAGCTTGCCGCGGACCCGCCGCCCCTCCGTGGTAGAAGGCTCGGGCATTGCGCGGACCAGCATTGCTGCAGCCATGATGTTCTGGCTAGCGCGATTGAAGACTAGTGGTTGCTCACTCCCTTCGTCGTCATGGATGCGGTGATGCACATCGCGGGCCCTCCGTCGGGCTCCCCCGCCTTCGCCGTGACCTCGCTGTTCCTGTTCGAGAGAGTCTCGAAGCTGCTGCAGAAGGAGTTGGTCTTGTTCGACCTTGGCCTAGAGCTCACGGAGCTGTTCTAGGTCTGGGCGCTGAAGGTCGCGCAAGAGCGACGTTCTCATTTCGTGCGGCCTGGTAGGACGGCGCGTGGAGGTGTGACGGCGCCCGCGCCTGGGCGAAGCGGGGAACGGCTACCTGCCCCCTCGTCCTCTTCGCCCGCCCTCGGCATCCCGAGCCCGACGTGAAAACACTCGCGAGTGGGGTCGTAGGTGCCTTCGTCGTCGGAGTCGGAGTAGCCGAAGCAGTAGTCGCTTGCGGCCAAGAACTGGCGCAAAGCCCCAGGGTCGTTGAGTCCGGAGAAATCCACTCTGGGCCATGCCTCGTTCTCATCCGAGGAGTCGGCATGGGTGCTCAGGTCGAGAGCGAAAGCACTGGCGGCGTTCCGAGGGATGCTCGTGAGCGGCAGTGTAAGCATAAGCGTAAGAGGCGGCGGCATTTCTCAACCCAAAGGGGTATGGGGATGGTGCCGTCACCAGATTCTGCCCCGCTGGGGTCGGTTCTTCAGGGAGTGGTGGAGCGGAGCTTGACGACTGGGCATCACCGCGTGTCACAGGCGACTTTCCTTTGTCCAAGCTCAGGCTAGATAGGTCCCCAGCCAGGGACCCTGTGCCAATAGCTGGTCGTAGGATATTGGCGAGGGGTGGCGTGCTGCCCCGGATTCGCGTAGCGTCGGGATGGCCTTGTTCGTGTCAGTGCTTGGTGAGCGCGGCGAGAGCGGCCGCCCGGGCGCCGCCTGCGCTTGGGCTACCGGGTCGTAACTTCATCGTCGGACGGTGGGGCTCAAGGAGTGAGGAGTACCATGTCGTACTCATGCCCTAGAGACATGAACTCTAGGCTCCCGAACCAAACCACGGTGCCGAGACACAATGGTCATATGGGGTCTGCCATCCGGAACCTGCTGGGATGATGAAACTGACACGCAGAGGCCCCTACCTGGCGTGCCAACTATCGGTGTTTCGGACCGAGGGGTCCTCAACCAACCAGTGAATTTGTTCTGCGTGCTCCCGATTCCGTATGGTGATGCAAAGAGACACAAGGTTTATACTGGTTCAGGCAATCGAGGCCCTACGTCCAGTCTGAGAGGTCGATCTTGTATTCCTTGCACCGAAGTGCTCGTAGTAGGGGGTTACAAGCTAAGGGAGAGAGGGAGCTGGTCCCAGGTCTCGGCAGGGTGTTGTGCGGGCCGCTTGAGGTGTTGCTCTCAAGCGGCAGGGATGTGCGCGTGTGTGTGTGTTACAAGGTGTTCTCCTTGGTCCCTCAAAACGGCCCAAGTCCTCTCCTTTTATAGCTTGAAGGGAGGACAAGGACGGTACATGAGCTAACTATACGGTGTCGTGTGAACAGAGGCGGCGTGTCCGGGCCCTATAGCCTGTTCCTGTGGCGGCGTGGTTGTCGGAGTGGTCCGTCCTTGGAGCACTGGAGCGGCATGGTCGTCCCATCAGATTCTGTGTGTCGTGGGAACCCCGGGACTGCCTCGGAGTGGGTGCGGTGGTGAACGTGCAAGCCACTATGGACGGACTATGCGCGAGGCCGAGACTTGGTCGATGCCGAGGCTGCACCGCGGTGGAGGGGTCTCGGCAAGGCGCAAACCCCAAGATCGCCGAGACCTTGGTGTACAGTGCCGAGGCCTCGAGTGGGTGGCTGATCGTGGGCACAGCGTTAGGACACAGTGGCCGGTAATCCCCGCCGTACCTTGTCCCAGCCGGTATGGCGCTGATCATGGACACAGTGTTAGGACACAGTGGCCGGTAATCCCCGCCGTGCCCTGTCCCGGCTGGTATGGTGCTGATGTGACCTCGGGTCGCGTTGGCCATTCTGTGGCGTTGAGCCATCGTCCGGCTGAGATTGCGGGAGTGGTTGAAGCATTAATGAGACATGACGCGTTGTCTGGAGGGTCGGTCGAGGCGGGGGGTGACGAGCTGCGGATGACCCGGCCTCGGGTGACACGGAGAATGAGGCCTCACGCGAGATGGAGAATGAGGCCTCGCGCGAGACGGAGATCGGGCTCCTTGCCGAGGCCTCGCGCGAGACGCCTCGCGCGATACGGAGAATGCACCCCCTGTCGAGGCCTTCCGTGGAGAGCCTTGGGCAAGACGGAGACGGCGCTCCCAGCCGAGGCCTTCCCTAGGGAGCCTCGCGCGAGGCAGAGTTTGTGTCAGGATGCCGAGACCTCCTGCTGGAGGCTCGAGGCGAGGAGGAGGAGGACCCAGTGGGCTCGGTCGTGGCAGGTGAGGGGCCCACGGCTTACCTTCTAGCTTTATTTTTTAGATGGGACTTTAGCGACCCATTTGATGTTCGCTTGGGGTACCCTGTTCTAAGGTACCCGACACCCCTGCTCCCCCTTGGTCTATAAAAGGGAGGGCAGGGCACCCCACTAAATAGACCGACCGGTCGCTCTTGAGACACAAGACGACGAATCGATTCCACACAACACACAGTCAAGCAGCAACCGAGCTCTTGGCGTCCTTTCGACCTTTCCATCAGAGACTTGGGACATGTCCCTCTCTCGACCGTTTGTACCCCCTACTACGAACCTTTTTCGGTACTGATAACACGAGCAGCAATGAACTAGACATAGGGACATTCTGCCCGAACCAGTATAAACCTTGTGTCCTTTAGTACACCATCCAGGCCTAACGCGCAACAATTATAAATTTACTAGTTGGTGTTTGTTCGAAATCCGACAGTTGGCGCGCCAGGTAGGGGCCTTTGCGCGTTCCAAATCAGGCCTCGGATGGCTAACCACGCAATCAGCTGGGTCTCGGGCACACACGTGCATTTCGGTGACCTAGACTTCATTATCACGATGGGAGGAGAGTTGGCGTTGGCCCACGTCGCCATCCGATATGTCCCCTTCGTCGGCTTCAACTACGGGAGGCTTGAGCACCGGCCTAGCTTCTCCCTTGGACCCCAACCATCCAGGGAGGACTCGCGCTGCCTCACCCTCTCTCTAGAACACTCCGCACGGAGCGCCCCGACGGCGTTTCTGTTCAGTCTCCGCAATGCCGCGGCGACCATTAGCCACATTGTGGCACAATGCACGATCCCGTCCCCCGTGAACAACGAGTTCATGGGGATGATCGAAAGCGTCACAGAATCCCTCCACGGCCTCCTCGCGGAGGGGCCAGGGTCAGACTCTGGCTCTAACTCTAGCAAGGGGAGCCATCACCCCTCCTGGGAATGTTTCATGGCGGGAACCTCCGAGGGACATGTCGAAAGCGTCTCCGCGGAGGAGGCTACCCCGGCAGGCAACCTCGGTGGCGAAACCAAAGGGGATACAGTGGCCCCACCTCGCATAGGGGTGGAGTAGCTGATGTAACACCCCAGGTGTTTGTTACCAGTTGAGCTCAACCATGACATGTTAAGTGGTGATGGAGATGTTAGGTCAAACATATGAAAATGAGCCACCACTTAAACTTGGACCATGCACCATTGCTTACATGTTGCCCTTTCCAAAAAGGTATACTAGAGTAATGTTAAACATGCTTATTTCATGTACATCACATCAACATGCATCTATCTTGACCAGTGGAAAAGTTTCATGAAGTTCAGAATCAAGAAGTCGCATGAAATGATGAGTTACATTCTTGTTTGAATTGCACTATTAAGTGAATGGAATTATAGATCATCAACCAAACCTTTCTACCTTGTCCAAATGACTCTAATTGAACTCTACAACAAAAGTCATGAAGGGTTCGTATTGAGCAGAAGTCAAGAAAATGCCTCAATCGGTCAAAAACTCTAATTCAAGCGTTACCGTGATGCTATTTTGACCGGTGTTGACCAATCGCTTATAGTGCTTGCATGGAGTTGCATCTTAAATAAAAGTTGAAGCTTGAGTGGAGTAGAAAAAACTTTGTTTTTGGACCAAGAGCTAGATCAGCTTGTAAGCAAGTCAAAGCGAGCCCTCAAGTTGGAATCCATGGCTGTTTTGGGAGCTCGAAATTCGGCTAAGTCTGGATGACTGAATTCGTGATTTCAGTTTTCGTGTACCCCACTTTGGAACCTTGTATATCCAAAACCAGGCCGAACCAGCTCAACTTCATATAATCAATATTGGTGTACTCATGTAGCTCTACCACTTTGATTAATGGGTCTCTCGCTAATTCGCGTCGGTTTGAGAGTTTGAGGGAGCCGAAGATTGAGTTTCAGCTGGTATATTTGAGGTGGTATTTGATCAGTTCATTCTGTTCGGAAATTTTGAACGTGGCCGACTGTTCAGAAGCTTGCTGCCGCGTGGCCTCGCACGCTTGCTGTCCGTTTGCCACCTCACCGTCTCGTGTCACTTGGTGAAGCCGAGCCCGAGCCCTGTTCCCATGCCCTCTCCATTCCCACTCCCTCACTCGCTCCCTCG
The DNA here is from genome assembly GCF_019320115.1 of Miscanthus floridulus. Lineage (NCBI taxonomy): Eukaryota > Viridiplantae > Streptophyta > Magnoliopsida > Poales > Poaceae > Miscanthus > Miscanthus floridulus. The sequence goes on from NC_089588.1 coordinate 45,897,915, forward strand.
ACCTCTGCTCTCTCCTCGCTCCGCTCCGCGCTGGGATGCGCGACCACTAGGGCCACCCATGCCAAGCGTCGCGAGCGCACGTGGACAAAGAGCCATGAGCCTCCTCTGCCCTTGCCGCTAGCCCCAACGCCTTCCCCTGCCAGTGCCGTCCCTCCCGCGCCACTCTTCAGCTGGAACCGCCACCGTAGCGCTGCCGTCGTTGGAGCCATGGCCGCCGTGCCATTGCTCACGTGGCCAGCGGGCCTTGGGCCGCTATGGGGCAAGCCGATGGCACCTGTGGGTGTGCGTTGGCCCATGGTCCTTCCCTGCCACTCCACAGCCGCCAACGACGACCATAGCCGCCAGATCCGTGAGCCGGCCAGCCTCCCACTCTGTTCCGGCCAGGTGAAGAAGAAGGGGGACCACGCGCATGAATATCATGTTCTCCAGGGGGTTAAGGGAAGAATCGTAGACTCATTTAAATAGTGCCTAAAGGACCTGTTCGCTGAAGTTGATTTATGTTTTCTGCAGGGTCCCCAATGCAAGATCTACACCCCTTTTCTCTGGTTTTTACAGATTTGAATGATCAACTTTGAAAATTCGTAGTAATTATTAGAAAAATCGTAAAATAGTAAATGAGGACTTTTTGGAATCCTTGTGAAATTGTGTATGCAGTAGATCTATAATATGGCATGTTTTTGTTTAAATATTTTTCTACTAAAATGATATTGTGCTCAAATAAATGTGTAATTTTTATGCAGTGCTACTAAAATGATGGTTGATGTCTGGTAAAAATTTCAGGAGTTTAGGTTTGATGGTTTAAGAGTTATAAAAATAACAAATGCCCTGTGTTGCTTTGCTCCTATTCTGAATAGGTCTGCATGTTTGAATTAATTGGCTTAGTTAAGTTATGAATCAAGACTTGATGACAATACACGAGTTTTAGTACTTTTCTTAAGATTTTTAAAAAGATAAATATCATGATTTTTGGTTAAGTAGATCTTGAGTTATAGTTGCTTAAATCTATGTGGCTGTTTTTGCCCAACCCCAGACAGGGTTGCATTTTTGGTATTGTGGGGCCTTCTTAATAGTAGAATTAGCTTTATGTGTTTATAACAAAGTTGTTTAGAATTTCCTAAGATTTCTAAAAAGTCCAGAACCATATTTATTGGACATGTAGAACTCTAGTTATAGCTGTTGAAAGTGGCATGTCAGTTTCTGTCCATGTTTTAGACAGAGATGCATTCATTGGATTAATTGACCTTGTTATCTGTAGAATCATCTTAAGATGATAATAAGAAAGTTGTAGGTAACTCGATAAGCTTTTCAAAACGTTATGATTCATGTTTGTTGAAGGTCTAGAACTCCAGTTATGCTTCTCTGAAGTTCCTATCAGTTTTCTGTACCACTGCTGTTTGGGCTGCAGGTGCAGTTTTGCTTGTGCAATTATTTTCGTGGCGTAAATGATGTTTGCTGTGGTTGTGGTAAATACAAAAGTTGTAGGTAACTTCATAATCTAACTTGTGTTAAAGTTTCATGACCGTAGACCTGATAAGTTAGGATCTATAGGTTTTATAATTTCCCTATCAGGTTTTGCATGCTCTCTGTACAGATCTAAATGATCGTGTTGTTTGACCCAATTAAGCTTTGAATCATGTCTTGGAGATAATAGAAGAAGTGTATTTATTTTCATGAGCTTTCGAAATTGTTAAAGATCACTTCTTTTGGTGGTCTAAATCTCCAGTTATAAGCTTGTGAAGTTGCATGGCAGAATCTGTCCAAGTCTGGATAGAGGTGCTCAATTGTGCTTGATTGATTTTGTTAATAGTGGAGTCACCTTGTGATGATAATAAACATGTTTTAGATAATTTAATAAGCTTTCTATAAAGTTAAGGTTCCTGCTTGTTTGATGTCTGTAACTCCAGTTATGTCGTTTTGAAACTACTACTACTTTTCTGTCCTAGTTCTATGCAGATCTGAAACATTGGCATGTTTGACCTAGTTAGCTTTAGAATAAGCTTTTGGTGATAATAACAATGTTGTAGGAAATTTCATTAGCTTTCCTTAAAGTCTAGGATCACCCTGTTTGGATGTTTGGATCTCCAGTTATGGGTGAAACAAGCGTTATCTGTGCTGCTGTCCAAATTCTGTGTTGTGCGTTACAAGTTGATTGCTTTCACCTTGCATTGCCTTATGTGTTGCTAAGTGTAACTCATGCCTTTCATGGTGTTAAATTAAGTTACCTGAGATCTTAAATTGTGATAGATGTTTTCAATGGAATAGCTTAACTCAAGTTATCTGGTGTACCATGCTTGATATGCTCACTATCTTTCTATAATAGATTATGTGATGCATCTCGTATTGCTGTCCTTTTATTCATGCACTTGCATCTTGCATCTCATCGAGGTACGCTAGATGAACCACATGAAGGACGTGATGTTGGAGCCGAACCCGAAGACAGTGTATGGTGGACCTATCACAAAGATGGAAGGAATGGACAAGTGCTAGGATGGGAGGTACTCGCCTAGCGAGTGTTGTCAAACAAACACTAACCTAGTGTTGGATCCCAGGCAAGCCCCAGAGCATTATAAGCCTCCCTACTTTATTAATGCCACCTAAAGTTATTCGTATTGATGCATTACGTCATAGGAGTTGTTTGGAAACACTTGCTGCATATTACCTTTCCTTGACCAGAAATATCTACCATGAATCCTATTTAAGTCCAGGAACGCTTATCATGCTTAGCTATGCTTAGACCGGTAGAAGTCGGGTGATTTCCTGTCACCTGCGAGCTATAGGTGATAACTTGATCACGGTTGGCTATATTGTGCTATCGTGGAACATAACCTAGTATTGTTGAATAAATGGAGACCGGGCGGAGTCTTATGTTGTGGTATCGTAGTGACTCTGTCTGTGTCGTTTAAGGATCGGTCGTTGAAGGTTCATCTTGTCATGTTGAACGCATGCCTCTCACATAGTTGGCCGGATAAGTCGTTCCGACTGTGAAGCCGAGTAGCTCAACTCAGGCCGGGACCACGAGCGGTAAAAGTGCGCACCCTGGAGGCAGTAAGGATGTGCGGAGAGCCAATGGCGTAAGCCTAAGGGCGGGTTAGAGTCCCGATCACCCTTGCAGATTGGTTGTATCTCTGAGGGCGTGGCGCTAGTCGTACCCGCGAATTTGGTTCCTGAGTTGTACCAAAGGTGACCTAATGCGACCCTAACGGGGGAAGTATGGGTGTGTGTTAGGAATAAATCCCCAGCTGGGTAGGAATCGATTCGAATCGCCATCTCTCCCGGATAGTGAGAATTGACAGGAATACACTTCATCGTAGTAAATGATGGAAATGATGGTTATGAGATTATGCAAGAACTTAACTGGATATGGTTATTATTGTGATGACTTAATGGTACCAACATGTTTGGCATAGGATAGTTGCTAATCTAGTATGATATAGGATTAATAACTGGTGCTTCATAATTAAAGAGATGTTGGATAACTTATGCTTTTTCTGCAAATAATGTTTACCAGCTCTACTTATAAAGCCTTGCATACTCCTTGGTGTCTTAGTAATTTAGTTGGATGGGTAAGTCTAGCTGAGTACCTTCTCGTACTCAGGGTTTATCCCACCATGTTGCAGGTGAAGTTCTCGGCCTATTGATGATGGTGGCTAACCACCGGTGGGCTCGGTGACTCTATATTTACTTCTCATCTATATGCTTTTGTCAGAGGATGTCACTTATTCTAGCAATGTAATTGGAACTTATATTAATGTAATCATTTGAAAGCTATGTTGTTTTCACTAAGCGGTTTTGAAACCCAAACTTGTACTATTATTTGTGAACCCATTTGTAATATTATTTCCGCTGCAACTCTGCGTATGTGATGTGTATTTGTTTAATCACGCTATCTTGGTTGTGATGTTGATTTACTGAGGTCCTTTGTGACACTCGGCGGACTACCGGGTTTATATAAGTGAAAGTATGTGCGCATCAACGTGCTAAACGGGGATAGCCATACTTGATCTTGTATAAATTGGGCGGTTCTATCATAGCTGAGAGCCCAAAAGCGGGAGATCAACGAAGCTGGACAATAGCTTGTTCAGGAATACACGGAGGTCGATCAGGAGATCGAACGCCGTGGGGATGGTGGGCGCACACGCGCTGTGGCCCATGACATAAACCGAAGGATCATCGCCGATGATAAGACCCTTCCTCACTTTGCTCGGGCAAACTAGAACATCGCCGCCGCAACGGCCTTGCTTCATGGCCTCCCAGAGACCGCAACGCCCGAGGATCATCGGGCCCACCGCGAAATTCGCATGCTACTCGAACGTGCGGCGGCACAGCAGGCGGAAAGCTCGTTGTCTCAGCGATGCAAGCTCGACACCAACCAGCGCATGCCCTCAGTGCACCCCGCCAGGGGCGCATCAGTCCACCAGGCACCTCAAGGCGGCGAGCAGCGCGCTATGGCCCAGATACATCAGCGCCTCGCCCGTAACCACGACGCACGCAGCACCCTCGACGCCCGCAGACGTAATTACAGCGACCCAAGAGAAGGAGCCCGCCGTGGCTATCACCCTCGTCGCAGCGGACGCTACGACAGCCCCTGCCTGCTAGGCCCTCAGGCCTTCGGCCCACACATCCTCAACGCTGCTTTCTTGCCAAGGTACCGACCACCTTCAAATATCCCTAAGTACTCTGGGGAGACAAACCCCGGAGTTTGGCTTGAAGACTATCAGCTTGTCTATCAAGCCGGTGGTGTGGATAATGATGACTTCATTATCCGCAACCTTCCACTGTTCTTGCCTGATTCGGCACGAGCGTGGTTGGAGCACCTACCGTCCAACGCAATCCAGAGTTGGGCAGATTTGAAGGAGATCTTTGTGGGAAACTTCCAGGGCACATACAAGTGCCCTGGGAACCCATGGGACCTCAAGAACTATCGTCAGAAGACCGGTGAGACCCTCTATGGGTACATCCGGTGCTTCTCTCGACAGTGCAACGAGCTCCCCAATGTCGCCGATGTCGACGTGATAGGAGCCTTCCTGTCTGGGATGTCCTGCGAGTCTTTGGTTCATAAGCTGGGATGCAAGGGCCCACGGACCACCAAGGAGCTCCTAGACATCTCCACCAGCCACGCCTCAGGAGAAGAGGTGGTCGGAGCGATCTTCGATCACCTCGAAGGCAAGGCAAGGCTGGACGAGGGTGCCGGTGAAGGCACCTCCAGTCATTCCGCCAAAAGGAAGAATAAGAAGCAACGGCATGAGGACTCGCTCATAGCCACTGTTGACCGCAAGGGTGGTCAGAAGCTCATGGAAGGCACTCTAAACCACTTCAAAAAATTACTCGAGGGGCCATGCCCGAACCACGCCTTCCCTGTTAAACATCTGCTCAAGGACTATGGCCTCATGCGGCGGTTCTTGTCTAGAGGCTCCAACAAGGGGGAGCAGGGGAAGACCCTCCCTCCACTACAGATGACGCCGAGGAGAAGGATGATGGCTTTCCAATGATCTTCGGAGGATCAGCGGCCTACGACTCCAAACGCTGTCAGAAGGTCGCGCACCGCGAAGTCTACACGGCCCAACCAGCCACTCCTCCCTTCCTCCGATGGTCGAAGTCCGCCATAACCTTCGATCAGACTGACCATCCCGATACCATCCCCCACCCAAGGAGATATCTGCTTGTGGTCGACCCAATCATCAGCCCAAAGTGACTCACCAAAGTGCTGATGGACGGGGGCAGTGGCCTCAACATCATGTATGCCAAGACGCTCGACGAGATGGGCGTCGATCGGACGTGCCTCCGCCCAACCCGAGCACCTTTCCATGGCATCGTGACCAGGAAATAGGCCATGCCACTTGGGCAGATCAATCTGCCTGTTACCTTTAGGGATCAGTTCAATTATAGGACTGAGACCCTCACCTTCAAGGTGGTTGGGTTCCCCGAAACCTTCCACGCCATCCTGGGACGACCATGCTACGCGAAGTTCATAGCCATCACCAACTACACATACCTCAAGCTAAAAATGTTGGGCCCCCATGGGGTCATCACCATCGGCACCTCCTTCCAGCGCGCCTACGAGTGCGAGGTCGATTGCTGCGGCCACGCCACAGCAATCGTCGCCTCCAGAGAACTCGCCGCCTTCAAAGAGGAGGTTGCCAAAGAAGCGCCTGATGCGAAGAAATCAACTGGTCATTCAAATCGGTAGAGGGCTTCAAGGAGGTCCTCATAGACCCCAGCAGCTCTGAGGGTCAAACGGCACGCATTGGTACCACACTTTTCTCTGAATAGGAAAGTGCGCTCGTCGACTTCCTCCATGACAACAAAGACATCTTTGCATGGAAACCCTTGGATATGCTAGGCATTCCGAGGGAGGTCACCGAGCATACCTGAAGATCAATCTAGGCTCTAAGCCGGTGAAGCAACACCTGTGTCGCTTCGATGAGGAGAAGCGCAGGGCCATCGGTGAAGAGATAGCAAAACTATCGGTTACCGGATTCATTAAGGAATTATACCACCCAGAGTCATTAGCCAATCCCATTCTTGTACGAAAGAAGAGTGGGAGATGGAGGATGTGTGTAGACTATATGGGTCTCAACAAAGCATGCCCAAAGGATCTATTTCCTTTACCACACATAGACCAAATAGTCGACTCTACCTCGGGGTGCAAAGCCCTCTGCTTCCTTGATGCATACTCCGGCTACCATCAAATCGCGATGAAAGAATCCGATCAGCTCATGACGTCTTTCATCACCCCCTTCGGATCATTCTGCTACATCTCAATGCTGTTCAGTCTGATGAACGCTGGGGCTATGTACCAGCACTGTATGCTCAAATGCTTTAGGGACCTCATCGGGCGGACCGTTAAGGCCTACGTTGATGACATCATGGTTAAGTCCAGGCGGGCTGACCATCTCATTACCGATCTTGAGCAAACCTTTGTGAAACTCTGAGTGAATGGCATCAAACTCAATCCCGAGAAATGTGTTTTCGGGGTCCCGAGGGGCATGCTGCTCGGCTTCATCATCTCCGAGCGTGGCATCGAAACCAACCCAGAGAAAATCTCAGCCATCACAAGGATGGGACCGATTCAGAACATAAAGGGGGTTCAGCAAATCATAGGGTGCCTTGCCGCCCTCAGCCAATTCATCTCACACCTCAGCAAACGAGGTCTCCTCCTTTATCAACTCTTGAAGAAATCCGACCACTTCGAGTGGACATCCGAGGCCCAAGAGGCACTTGACATGGTCAAATTGCTTCTGACAAGGCCCCCAATCCTAGTTCCTCCAAGCGATGGAGAATCCCTCCTGCTATACATAGCGGCCACCACGCAAGTGGTCAGCGTCGCCCTGGTAGTAGAGCGGGAGGAATAGGGGCACGCCCTCAAGGTGTAGCGCCCTATGTACTTCATTAGCGAGGTACTATCTGACTCCAAGACCCGCTACTCCCAAATCTAGAAGCTCCTATACACCGTCCTCTTCACCAAGAGGAAGCTACGCCACTACTTTGAGTCACACCCCATGACAGTCGTAACGTCATTCCCCCTTGATAAGGTCATCCAGAGCCAGGATGCCATGGGAAGAACCACGAAGTGGGCACTCGAGTTGTTGGATCAAGGCATCATGTATGCCCCCCGAACGACGATCAAGTCCTAGGTGCTGGCTGACTTCATCGTGGAATGGACCGAAGTCCAAATACCGCCGGTGATCGTCGATCAAGAGTACGGAACGATGTACTTCGACGGATCGTTGATGAAGAAGGGCACCGGCATGGGGCTGGTCTTCGTATCGCCCCTCGGGGTTTGCATGAGGTACATGGTTTGGCTCCATTTCCCCTCATCAAATAATGTGGCTGAATATGAAGCGCTCATCAACAGCCTACGAATCGCCGTCGAGTTGGGCATCCGACACCTCAACATCCAGGGCGACTCCCAGCTGGTCATCAATCAAGTCATGAAGGAGTCGAGCTGCCATGATGCCAAGATGGTTGCGTACTACCGAGAAGTCCGATGGCTGGAGGACAAATTCGATGGCCTCGAACTCAATCACGTCCCAAGGCGCCTCAACGAGGTGGCCGACATGCTTGCAAAAGCGCCGTCCGATCGAGAACCGGTGCCAATAGGTGTCTTCGCCAATGACCAACATAAGCCCTCGGTGCACTACGAAGGGTTAGAACGGGCCAACGATGGCCCGCCTGATCCAGCCCCAGGGGCTAACCAACTGACGGCTCCGTCCGGCCCTGAGGTCATGGAGCTTGAGGAGGATCCAGTGATAGAGCCCAACCCTCTGGATGATTGGAGAACGCTCTACCTCGACTACCTCCTCCGTGACACACTCTCGACGGACAAGACGGAAGCTCGATGGCTCGCACATCGCGCTAAGTACTTTGTTCTTGTAGAAGGCGAACTCTACAAACGAAGCCACGTCGGGATCCTACAGCTCTATATCCCCATCGAATAGGGGAAGCTTCTGCTGAGTGATATCCATGGTGGGGTCTACGGTCACCACGCCGCACCCAGAACCTTGGTTGGGAACGCATTCCGATAGGGCTTCTACTGGCCCACTACAGTAGCCGACGCCGAGCAGATCGTACGCACCTACGATGGGTGTCAGTACTACGCTCGGCAAACTCACCTCCTCGCCTAGGCACTCTAGATGATCCCCATCACGTGGCCCATCCGGTCTGGGGGCTCAATCTAGTTGGACCTCTCAAAAAGGCGCCCAGGGGCTACACCCACTTGCTTATCACCGTAGACAAGTTCACAAAATGGATCGAAGCTCGGTCGATCTCCAGTGATCAAGTCTGAGCAAGCTGTGATGTTCTTCATCGACATCATCCATCGCTTTGGAGTACCAAACTCCATCATCACAAACAACGGCACACTAGTTCACCGGCAAGAAATTCATTTCGATTCTACGATGCACAACACATCCAGGTCGATTGGGCCACCGTTCGCAGCACCCCTGAACGAACAAAGGTAGGTCGAGCGCGCAAACTGGCATGCTCCTACAGGGCCTTAGGCCTAGGATCTTCAACCGGTTGAACAAGTTCGGTGTCATGTGGGGTCACCAAGCTCCCTGCGGTGCTCTGGAGCCTGAGGACAACTCCCAGCAGGGCCACCGGCTACACACCTTTCTTCATGGTCTATGGTTCTGAGGTTGTCCTCCCAACCGACCTCGACTATGGAGCGCCAAGAATCAAAGCATACGACAAACAGGGAGCCGAGGCATCCCACCAAGACGCCATGGACCAGCTAGATGAAGCCCGCGATATCGCCCTCCTCCGTTCGGCCAAGTACCAGCAGGCGCTATGATGGTACCACAGCCAACGGGTGCGGGACCAAGCCTTCAACGTCGGGTACCTAGTTCTCTGCCTCGTGCAGAGCAACAAGGACCGCGACAAGCTCTCCCCACCTTGGGAGGGGCCGTACGTCATCACGGAAGTACTCCGGCCAGGCGCCTACAAGTTGAAAACCATCGACGGTGAGGTCTTCACCAACGCCTGGAACATTGAGCAGCTACGTCATTTTTACCCTTAAATAAACGCATACTTTTTCTTATCAGTTTTTGTCTTCAGAAATCCCCGATCTTTAGTGACATCCGACCCCTGCAAATTGCGAGGGGACGGACCTCACTCGAGGGTTGATACAAGTACGTTTATCTTGCAAACACTCTATGTGTTATCTTTGCAAACATTCTCTGCATCTTACTTTCTTTCTCATGGCAAGTCCTATGGGCTACGATTTTGGGAACAAAATCTAAGTATAACTGGTAGGACTGCATGAAACCCATGCCCCAGCAGCTACGACCTCCTTGCTCACCAGCATGATCAGAATTGATTCACCCGCACTCCAAGTTCTTTGCGACCTTAACTATGGGAAGGGTCAGAAGGCACGAAACCTCTTCTACAAAAAGAGGGAGAAGAGTTGAAAAGCTGTTTGCCGTAACGAAAGTTAAAAACTTGTTGATTTTTTGCACAAATTCATCGCTTACAAAGTGATTTCATCACAAAAAGGACTAATGTATTCATAAATACAAAAGACTGTTCACTCGGGGGCTCCCCTATAGCTTATTCGATTACAGTTTCTGACCAGTTCTACTATAAGCACTACTACGGTCACCACGCCACGCTCTCCATTGGTGACGTCCTACCGCTCCACGAGGTCCTCGAGGGCGCCATCATCTACAACATCGAGCACCATGTCGGTGACTGTGGTGCCCTTGCTGGGGCATCCAAGGACTACGCCATCACGATCAGCCGTAACCCTGACAACGGCACCTCTGCCAGGGCATCCAGGGACTACGCCATTGTGATCAGCCGCAACCCTGACAACGGTACCCTCCGCTGGGGTGTCCAGGGACTACGCCATCGTGATCAGCTGCAACCCTAACAATGGCACCTCCGATGGGGCGTCCAGGGACTACGCCATCGTGATCAGCCACAACCCTAACAACAGCGTCTAGGCAGGGGCGTTGCATGCCGAAGAAAGGTCACCATGAACGACGGCAAAACCGACGACTCTCAGCACCCTCCAGTGCACCTCCTCCTTTGGTGGAGGTGGCCCCTTCTCAGGAAAGGCGGCCGACATCATCTCATCTACGTTGGATGACCTCCTCCCCCTCGCATTACCCTCTCTCACTTAGGAATCGCCGTGACATGCGAACGCGCTCAGCGAGAAGGAGAAGGGAGGAGACGTAGCGGCTCAGGAACAGAAGCTGGAATGGGATGAGAACTCCCCTCCCCCTCCCTATTTAAGGAAGAGGCACGGTGGCTGAGGAAAGGCGAAAGGTTGGGACGGAAAACTCTCTTCCTTCCCCTATTCAATGCAGATGGGAAATCGATGCTGATGGGAATCCGAGGGGACACGCCTGGACTGACAGGACGCGCTCTGGTCGATGAGACATCACCTGGTCAAATAGGACGTTGCTTGGGCATGGCCCACCACTACCGCGCGCTGGGCGTGAGAACCAGGGCACACCCGCATGCAGGCGACTCTTTGCTTCCCCAGGCAGGACCATGGAACGACCAGACGATGGAACCCCCGTCCAGGGGGGCCCAACGGGCCTCTTGGGACGATCGGGTAGCCTAGGTAAAACGACGAACGAACAACCGCTGAAAGATAAGCACCCCTGTTTACTCACTTTGCATGTTAATTTTATTACCGAGCTTCCGACCCCAGCAACGGTAGGGGCATGGACATTGCTTGGGGGCTGCCGAGAGTGTCTACTTGTTTAGACGCCCTCATCGCCTGACCCCTCCTTATGTTTAAAAACCGGAGACACGGGGTGCGGGCGTAAAACTTTGAGTAAAACTGGACGAACCGCTAGACCCTACGCTCCGGCGGCTATGGTGTTTTTGTTCACCAGCATAATCGAATTCACTGTTCCCCGCGCCCCAATCTTTAACATCCACCTTCTCAAGAAGGGCTCGGAGGGGTCCTCCTACAGAATCTCCTTCAAGGAGAAGCTGTCAGGTCACCTAAGAACGATCGAACGCCTCGGATCACCGCCGAGGGACAGAAATGAAAGATTGCGATGCTCATGCAGGTCACGCCGGCCCCATCGCAAACGTCGGACCCAAACCCTGCACGGACATGTCCGGTAAGAGCTTCTCATCGCTCATGGCACCGAGGTAACATTACCGACCCCAGCTTTCATTTCAATTAAATCGTACATTAATCCCATACATCCAAAACATCGCATATGCAATCACTGCATCTCAACGCTTCATGTCGCATCACGATGCGGCTGTTGCCTCATTCGATATGAGCGGCAAATGACCAAGGTTCAAAGGCCGGCCCGTGAAGGGCTCGACGCTGTCTCACGTCAAACAGAGCCAGGGGAGAAAAACCGAGATGAGCCCCAGCGGCCTTGCCCGACCCCACTCAGAAGCGGACAGGGACATCCCAACCTTTCTCGTTCAATTTTAATCTCGAGCCAAACCCACAGAATCTCCATCGAGGAGAGGCCAACGGGCCACCTGAGCCTATCAAACAGCTCGGGCATCTGCCGAGAGGCGGGTTAAGAAGTAGTGGAATGCCACATGAGGGCTCTATCGACCCCGTCAGTGAATGATGGACCCGGATTTCACACGAACATACCCATTAGCGAGCTCATTGAGCGTGACACTCGAGCCATCGAGGCAAGTGTTGTCAACTCAGCCCCTCCAGTTGCAGAAACCAAGGACAGGGTGATGCGCGAATCACGGCCGACCCCTATCAGACCCTAAGGGGCTCGGGGGCTCGAGCCGCTCGATCCGAGATCGAGAGACCGATGTTTGAAGGCTGACCTACAAAGGGTCCGAGGCTGCCTCACATCAAACATGAGCTAGGGGAGAAAATGCAGATGAGCCTCAGCGGCCTTTGCCCAACCCGCATTGAGGCAAATAGGGTCATCTCAACCTTCTAGTTCAATCCAGCCTTTAGCCGAGCCCATAGAATCCCCATTGAGGGGGAATCTGTTGGAAGATAGGTCAAGGAGTAATGGAACACCACCCGAGGGCTTTGCCGACCCTGTCGCAAAGCAACAGGATTGGGTTCCGTTCGAACATCCCTGTTAGCGAGCTCATCAGGCGTCACTCGAGCCATCGAGGCAAGTGACGTCGCCTCAACCCCTCTAGTTGCGGAAACCATGGACGTGGCGACAGTCACAAAATGAGCAGACCCTTGACCGAATCCCTACCACGTGTGGGGGCTCGGGGAAGGCCAGGCCAACAATAAGACCAAACGCACGGTCACGAAACGATCGCCAAAATCCTAAATAAGGGGTACGTGCGAATACAGAGCAAGTTCGCTACCCTCGTTTCGGTCTCTAGTAACATCCGGTCCCAGCAACCGCAAGGGGTCAGATCTCACTCGAGGGCTGATAAAGGTATAAACACCTCCTTTTTCTTTTGAAACAATCGTTGCATCATACCTTTTCCTCACGGTAAGATTGGCGGCAAGGTTTGTGGGAACAGATAAATGAGCACACCTGGTAAGACTACAAAAAGCCCATGCCCCGGTGGCTACAGTAACTTTGCTCACCAGCATTATCGAAATTTCCCCCTTATACACCTCGGGCCCTGTGGTCTTAATGAACGGAAGGGTCGGATCGCATAAACATTTTTTCTTGATTGCAAAAGGGAAGAAAGTAAGATCAAACGAATGAAACAAAATTACAAAACAAAACTATTTTAGACACAAAAGTACTAACACTTGTCCACATATTACTAGATAAATGTTTATCAAACTTATTCAACTAACTACTTCCTCGAAGGGAGAACTATGTCTTTCAGCCTATTTGCCAGGTTTCCGCGCGATAGGAGTCACCGTCTTCTCAATCTCATCTAGCTCAGAGTTTTTCATAGCCAGGCGCGAAGCCGAGGCTCATTACCTCTAGGTTAACTTCCTAGGTCATAATGAGAGCGGGCAACAGCCAAAGGCTTGGGTGATCTCGGCAGTGAAAGGCATTCTCCTCAAGCTGGCCCACCCGCAGCCGTGATATCCATGGCATGGGCCACAAGTGAGCTGGTTTCCTCCTGGCCATGCCACCCCCTAGGTCATCGAAGACCACCCCGACGACGGCAGCATAGAAGATCATGTTTGTCACACTCTGGCCTAAGAGTCCCCCGCACCGAGGCAAGCTCCAGTGCCTAGCCCTGGTAGAGATGCTCTTGGCCTCTAGCCTTTGGGTCACCGTGGCTCCAAGATTCGCCGGAGGGAGTTGACCACCTGACGCGCCTCGTCACGCTCTCGAACGGCCTAGTCGCGCTCCTCGCAGACCGTGCCATGCTCCGTCCAGAGCCTTTCTATGGTCCAATGTAGCTCGTCTCACTCCCTACATAGCCGAGCGATCACCTCGGCATCCTGATTCACCCTCTGCTGCAGGGCCGTGGACCTTTCCTCGGCCTTCAACTTGATAACCCGCCCCATCTCCAGCTCAGCTAGGAGGTCGACGGCCCGCTCTGCGGCCTTGGCATCCTTCTAGAGCAGCTTGTCCCGCTCCTTTCAGACCCTGGCGGCTGCCTCCTCGTCCCGCTGCATCCACGCCGATAGATCCTGGAACATTCCATGGATCTCCTCCATGTCCCGACGTGCCTCGACTTCCCACTGTTGGGCGGTAGCGAGCTGGGCGCTCACATCTCCGCGTAGCTGGGCCTCCTCAATAAGGCGGACCCATTTCACCTTCTGCTCATGGAGGAACCGGGACTTCTCCCGGCTACGAGTAATAAGGGACTAAAAAGAAGACCGGTATAAAAAATACGAGAATACAAAAATACATGAAGAAAGAAGAAAGCGAGAAGATCAAGTGGATACCCGGCCATTGGGAACAATGACATCACGCAGGACACCCCTAGCCTAGTTTAGGACATCTATCATCATCGAGATCCCTTCATCGAGACTCCCCCGCTCTATGTTCTCAGTAGCATCGTCGAGCAAGAAAAGAGACGAAGTTGGATCTCGGGGATCCATCCACTAGAGCGGCAACTCGCCCCGTGCGGGCGAGCGGCTGCCCCCCGACATCAAGGCCGAGGGTGACCTCCTGCTAGTCCTCTCCACCATCACCATGGCACCCGAGGACCCTCCGGTCGTGTCCCCCTCTATCTGGCCCGCCTCGGGCTCCGTCGCCTAGGCCGTCGGAGGCGTGGATTGCGCCACCCCCTCAGACACCACCATGGCTATGTCCGGCTGCTCCTGATTTGGCACGGTCATGGCCACCTCTGCCTGTGACACCGAGGCTTCGACTTGCGACACCGCGCACACCACAGGAGGCGCCACAAGCACGGGCGGTGGCTCCGTCCGCTCCAACGTAGGCAGTGGAGTCACCTCCATTGTTGTCTGCTCGGCGACCCCGAGGGCGCTTCTTCAGCCATGGTGCCTGCTTGACCCGCCGAGGGCACGGGTGCCACCACTGGCGGTGCCTGACCGGCCGATGAGGCCGCCACATCGGCTCCTCTCTTGCCCAAAACAGGAGCGACGTCAGGCGACCACACCCGTTCCGCCTGAAGAGCGACACTCTTCTTAGGCGCCAGTGCCAAGGAATAGCCCTTTGCAAGAGTCTGCAAAAGGTTAAAAGGCATAAGGTCACACCGAAAAATAGAAAAATAGGAAAAACAGATGAATCGGTAACTTGCTCCAGCGCTGTTGGGCGGTAGGGATGTTTTGGGGACGAACCCTAGTTTCCTACCCCAACTCATCTGGGCGGGACCGTTTCAAGCCTGCACCCTACTCCCAGGCAGAGGGGCTCATCTCCCTTGTCTCCGAGGGCATGGCAGCGAAGCCACCCCTCTCTGTCGGTGCCTCAGGCGTGGCGGTAGATCCGCCCACCCCCATCCGCTCATGGGGCATGGCAACGGAGCCACCCCCTCCACCGATGCCTCGGGCGAGGCAGCAGATCCACCTCCCCCCATCCACTGGTCCTCCACCGGCACCCTAGGCGTGGCGGCGGATCCGCCCGCTCCCACCGATCCCGAGGATGGGCCGATGGTTTGGCCCCCCTCCGCTGGCCTCACGGACTCACTTCCCTGCGCATGGAATGGGAAGGGTCCCTACGTGGACAATTGGGTGCCTGTCAGTGAATCCTCACCCTCCAGGACATCCCAATCGATGTTGGTTACTACCTCATCAAACTCCTCATCATCATCGTCGTCGTCGTCACTGCCTGTCTCCTCTCCTCAATCTCGTGCTTGCTGCTTCCGTAGCATCTTCTTCTTCTTGAGCTCCCTCGTCCTCCTATCCCACTCAACCGCGGTGCGATTCGCTGTGGCCAGGATCTGTTCCTTCGGCAGTGGAGCTGGGCTATCCCCGAGGATGAGTCTCTTTGGCTAGTCCCGCTATCCCGAGGTCAGCATCAAGGGGTCAGAAATTCAAGTGAAAAGGAGGCACGAGAAAAGAGAACTTACGAAATCAATGAATCTCGGTTCTGAACGCATTAGGGGATGCCCCGGCATCGGATACATGAAATCAAGGATGATGCCAGTGTTGTCCTTCGAAGGCTCCATCACCTCCTTGATGCGCTGTGCCACTTCGATGGGGGGGAGCACTTCATCAACGAGCATCGTCCCCACAAATGACTCCCCAGGCACCATCAGGTGCAGGGGAAGTGCGTGGCTCATCAGCGGCGCCACCCTCCACGTATGGTAGGCGCTGATGATCCCCGATCCCTTCACACCCCTCTCCTTCAGAATTTGAAGGGTGGCGAGATGGTCCTTAATCCGCTTCTTGTCTTTGTCTAGGACACCCCACTTCCATGACCTCGGGACCTCTTTGATGATGCACCCAGAGAACACTAGCAAGGGGGCGGCAATGTTGTCCTTGACGTAAAACCAAAGTGAATGCCACCCCTTGTTGGAGGTCGACAGACACATCGATGGGTATTCATTCACTCGGTTGTTGCGGAGATGAATGCTGGCACATCCCGTCGGCACGCTCAGCTCTTGCTTCCCAACCCGCTTCTTCGATAGGTTGACGGTGAAGAGATACTGCCATAGATCGAATTGGGGACTAATCCCTAGGAACCCCTCACACAGGGCGATGAATGTCGCAATGTGCTAGACCCCATTGGGAGTCAGGTGCTGCAGCTCCACTTGGTAATAATCCAATAGCCCCGGAGGAACTTGTGAGCAGGTATGGCGAATCCCCGCTCATGAAAGTGAGTGAAGGACATGACATACCCCTCGAGCGGTGATGGCTCATCCTCATCACAGGGCAGCCGCCACTCCTCGGCGGCGGTTAGCGGGCGAATGAGGCCCTCCAGGCGCTGAGGGGTGATGTTGGATCTACACCATGGCTCCATTGAAATGATTGGGAGGGGGTTGGATGCGAGTTTAATGGCAGCTGCGATGCTGATGTGAGCTTGATGGCGGCTGTGATGCGAGTGCGGGAGGCTTAGGCGATTGGCGGCGGAGGTTGTCGATGCAAAGGCAAGGAGGCAAGGTATGGAACCCTAGGGGCGAACCCCTCTATTTTATAGGGGTGACGGATGCGAGAAGAGCAACCACCCGCCTAGGTCTTCGAGCTTGCCACGATACACTACCACATCACGTCGTGGGATACGTGCCCACGATCCCTATCCTTTCTCACAAAAATCATGCAGGACGTTTTGCCTTCCCCAGGCAGACCAGGACTCTTTTCCCGCAGAGGGAATATGGGTCAAAAAGCTTTTCTCTAGCCTCCCTGGGCCCAAGAGTTCAAGGGCCGGCCCAACAGTCTCTACGGTCATCCCAATGAGGGATGGGCCCATGAGCAGCCAGAACTCAGGCACACAGACCTCAAGGGAACCTCGATGCGCAATCAAGTCCCAACCAGGCTAACCCTAGATGAATCCCCATGAATGGGACACCAGGGTGTCCTTTAAACTGACCAGTTGATAGGAACCAAATCTCACAGCCATACCTACGAAGGGTCCGAAATTACCCCCCAGGCGATTCTATCCGAATCACCCGGGGGCTTGGCGGCTACACCCGACGGGTGTGCTCGCGTGCACCCTCTGGCGAATCGAAATTCCCCCGAGGTGATTTTGCCTGAATCACCTGGGGACTCAGGGGCTACACCCGATGGGTCCCCTTGCGCGCACCCTTTGGTGAATCGAAATACCCCCCTAGCGATTCTGCCCGAATCACGCGGGGGCTCGGTGGCTCGAGGGCTACATCTGTCGAGTGCGCTCGCGCGCACCCTCTGGCGAATCAAAATGCTCCCCGGGCGATTCTATCTGAATCACCAGGGGGCTTAGGGGCTACTGTCGGGGACCTAATACCGGGGTACCAAATGAGGTGGAATTAATAAACCATCGAATGTTGACGCTTCCGGTCAGATAAGATCGCTACTACACTTCTTGCCCGAACGACGGAAGATTGGTTCCGCCTCGCCCGACCCCCAAGGGCTAAGACTTCACCTCGCCCGATGGCTGAGGGCCAACTCTGCTTCGCCCGATGGCTGAGGGCTAGCTCTGCCTCGCCCGACGCCTGAGGGCAGACTCCGCCTTGCCCGACAGCTAAGGGCTAGCTCCACCTCGCCCGACGTCCGAGGGCAGGCCCCGCCTCGCCCGACGGCTGAGGGCAGACTCTGCCTCGCCCGATGGCTGAGGCCTAGCTCTGCCTCGCCCGATGTCCAAGGGCAGGCCCCGCCTCACCCAATGGCTAAGGGCAGACTCCACCTCGCCCAACGGCTGAGGGCTAGCTCCGCCTCACTCGACGTCTGAGGGCAGGCTCCGCCTCGCCCGACGACTGCACCCTGCTCCTTCATTAAGACGAGCATAGGGTATGATAGGACATTCGAGTCAACCATAGTACCGAGGGCCATGCCCTGCATGCCTGCAAGATGGTACTGTCAGGATACGATGGGACGGGCGCTTTAGGCCCTTTCCGACCTGACAGAGCCCGAACAGTGTTGTAGGTGCCGACTTTTGTCCCATAGTATTGTAGGCGCCGCCATCAGCCCTCGAACACGGATACTAATACAAGCATACGACAACCACTACAATCCAAGATAGAACTCACATCATCTATAGTGATGGACGCATGGTCACTTCCCCATCTACTCCCCGTAGGGTCACAGCTCGGCTCTCTGGCGGGCCGCACCGTCCACCGGTGTGGGATGGGACACACCCACTTGATGGATAAGGCTAGGGCATGGCCCTATGAGGATCAGCAAACACGCCATCCCTGACACGGTCTGCCATGTTAATAGGGCAGGCACAGGGGAAAAGGAAGACCTGGCTCCTCGAAGGACTTTCTCTACCTTTGTTTTTTTCCTCTTTCTCCCATCTGTAAACCCCTGCTCCCCCCTTGGTCTATAAAAGGGAGGGCTGTGCACCCCACTAAACAGACCGACCGATCACTCTTGAGACACAAGATGATGAATTGATTCCACACAACACACAGTCAAGCAGCAATCGAGCTCTTGGCATCCTTTCAACCTTTCCATCAGAGACTTGGGACCTATCCCTCTCTCGACGGTTTGTACCCCCTACTACGAACCTTTTTTGGTACTGATAACATGAGCAGTAGCGAACTGGACATAGGGACATTCTGCCCGAACCAGTATAAACCTTGTGTCCTTTAGTACACCATCCGGGCCTAACGTGCAACAATTATAAATTTACTAGTTGATGTCTGTTCAAAACACCGACAATTGACGCGCCAGGTAGGGGCCTTTGCACGTTCCAAATTAGGCCTCGGATGGCTAACCACGCAATCAGCTGGGTCCTAGGCGCACGCGTGCATTTCGGTGACCTAGACTTCATCGTCATGATGGGAGGAGAGTTGGCGTTGGCCCACGTCGCCATCCGATCTCTCCCCTCCATCGGCTTCAACTACGAGAGGCTTGAGCACCGGCCCGGCTTCTCCCTTGGACCCCAGCCATCTAGGGAGGACCCACGCCTCCTTACCCTCTCTTTGGAACACTACACACGGAGCGCCCCGATGGCGTTTCTGTTCGGTCTCTGCAACGCCGCGGCGACCGTTAGCCACCTTGTGGCACAATGCACGATCCCGTCCCCTGCGAACAACGAGTTCATGGGGATGATCGAAAGCGTCATGGAATCCCTCCACAGCCTCCTCCTGGATGGGCCGGGGTCAGACTCTGGCTCTGACTCCAGCAAGGGGAGCCATCACCCCTCCCGGGAATGTTTCATGGCGGGAACCTCCGAGGGACACGTCGAAAGCGTCTCCGTAGAGGAGGCTACCCCGGTAGGCAACCTCGGTGGCAAAACCAAAGGGGATACAGCAGCCCCACCTCATGTAGGGGTGGACCAGCTGAGAGCCTAAAAGCGGGAGATCAATGAAGCCGGACAACAGCTTGTTCGGTAATACGCGGAGGTCGATCGGGAGATCCAACACCGCAGGGATGGTGGGCGAGCACGCGCCGTGGCCCGTGACATAAACCAAAGGATCATCGCCAATGATGAGACCCTTCCTCACTTCACTTGGGAAAGCCAGAACATCGCCGCCGCAACGGCCTTGCTTCATGGCCTCCCAGAGGCCGCAACGCCAGAGGATCGTCGGGCCCACCACGAAATTCGCATGCTACTCGAACGTGCGGCGGCGCAGCAGGCGGAAAGCTCGTTGTCTTGGTGACACGAGCTCGACACCAGCCAGCACACGCCCTCGGTGTGCCTCGCCAGGGACGCATCAGTCCACCAGGCACCTCAAGGCGGTGGGCAGCGTGCTGTGGCCCAGATACATCAGCGCCTCGGCCGTAATCGCAATGCATGCAGCACCCTCGACGCCCGTAGACGTACCTACAACGACCCAAGAGAAGGAGTCCGCTGTGGCTATCGCCCTTGTCATGGTGGACGCTACGATAGCGGCGAGGACCGAAGCCTGAGCCCCAGCCTGCCGGCCCTCAGGCCTTCAGCGGGCACATCCTCAACGCTGCTTTCCCGCCAAGGTTCCGACCACCTTCCAATATCCCTAAGTACTTTGGGAGACAAACCTCGGACTTTGGCTTGAAGACTATCGGCTTGCCTATCAAGCCTGTGGTGCGGATAATGACGACTTCATTATCCACAACCTTCCACTGTTCTTGGCCAATTCGGCGCGAGCGTGGTTGGAACACCTGCCGTCCAACGCAATCTAGAGTTGGGCGGATTTGAAGGAGATATTTGTGGGAAACTTCCAGGGCATATACAAGCGCCCTGGGAACCCATGGGACCTCAAGAACTGCCGTTAGAAGGTCGGTGAGACCCTCCGTGGGTACATCCGGTGCTTCTCTCGATAGTGCAATGAGCTCCCCAACGTCACCGACGCCGACGTGATAGGAGCCTTTCTGTCCGGGACGTCCTGCGAGTCTTTGGTTCATAAGCTGGGACGCAAGGGCCCACGGACCACCAAGGAGCTCCTGGACATCGCCACCAGCCATGCCTCAGGAGAAGATGTGGTTGGAGCGATCTTCGATCGCTTCAAAGGCAAGGCAAGGCGGGACGAGGGTGCCAGCGAAGGCACCACCAGTCGTTCCGCCAAAATGAAGAATAAGAAGCAACGGCGCGAGGACTCGCTCATAGCCACTGCTGACCGCAAGGGTGGTCGGAAGCCCACGAAGGGCACTCCGAACCACTTTGAAAAATTACTCGAGGGGCCATGCCCGAACCACGCCTTCCCTATTAAACATCTGCTCAAGATCTGCTGCCAAGTAGCAGCAGCAATGGCATTCATTTTGAGTATGTTAGCTTTGATTTTTTTTTCTAATAATGTGATGATTTCAGTCCTATGGTCGTAGCAGAATTCATTAAGTTGAGCCAAGACTGCAACCTTTTTGTTTATTTTTTTGTGCCACGAAACAGCATATGCTTGCTTGATTTGTTAGTGTGTTTTTGCAATGATAGAACAGCTAAAGGTGACTTGCTCATCAACCAGGGCACACCCGCATGCAGGCGACTCTTTGCTTCCCCAGGCAGGACCATGGAACGACCAGACGATGGAACCCCCGTCCAGGGGGGCCCAACGGGCCTCTTGGGACGATCGGGTAGCCCAGGTAAAACGACGAACGAACAACCGCTGAAAGATAAGCACCCCTGTTTACTCACTTTGCATGTTAATTTTATTACCGAGCTTCCGACCCCAGCAACGGTAGGGGCATGGACATTGCTTGGGGGCTGCCGAGAGTGTCTACTTGTTTAGACGCCCTCATCACCTGACCCCTCCTTATGTTTAAAAACCGGAGACACGGGGTGCGGGCGTAAAACTTTGAGTAAAACTGGACAAACCGCTAGACCCTATGCTCCGGCGGCTATGGTGTTTTTGTTCACCAGCATAATCGAATTCACTGTTCCCCGCGCCCCAATCTTTAACATCCACCTTCTCAAGAAGGGCTCGGAGGGGTCCTCCTACAGAATCTCCTTCAAGGAGAAGCTGTCAGGTCTCCTAAGAACGATCGAACGCCTCAGATCACCGCCGAGGGACAGAAATGAAAGATTGCGATGCTCATGCAGGTCACGCCGGCCCCATCGCAAACGTCGGACCCAAACCCTGCACGGACATGTCCGGTAAGAGCTTCTCATCGCTCATGGCACCGAGGTAACATTACCGACCCCAGCTTTCATTTCAATTAAATCGTACATTAATCCCATACATCCAAAACATCGCATATGCAATCACTGCATCTCAACGCTTCATGTCGCATCACGATGCGGCTGTTGCCTCATTCGATATGAGCGGCAAATGACCAAGGTTCAAAGGCCGGCCCGTGAAGGGCTCGACGCTGTCTCACGTCAAACAGAGCCAAGGGAGAAAAACCGAGATGAGCCCCAGCGGCCTTGCCCGACCCCACTCAAAAGCGGACAGGGACATCCCAACCTTTCTCGTTCAATTTTAATCTCGAGCCAAACCCACAGAATCTCCATCGAGGAGAGGCCAACGGGCCACCTGAGCCTATCAAACGGCTCGGGCATCTGCCGAGAGGCGGGTTAAGAAGTAGTGGAATGCCACATGAGGGCTCTATCGACCCCGTCAGTGAATGATGGACCCGGATTTCACACGAACATACCCATTAGCGAGCTCATTGAGCGTGACACTCGAGCCATCGAGGCAAGTGTTGTCAACTCAGCCCCTCCAGTTGCAGAAACCAAGGACAGGGTGACGCGCGAATCACGGCCGACCCCTATCAGACCCTAAGGGGCTCGGGGGCTCGAGCCGCTCGATCCGAGATCGAGAGACCGATGTTTGAAGGCTGACCTACAAAGGGTCCGAGGCTGCCTCACATCAAACATGAGCTAGGGGAGAAAATGCAGATGAGCCTCAGCGGCCTTTGCCCAACCCGCATTGAGGCAAATAGGGTCATCTCAACCTTCTAGTTCAATCCAGCCTTTAGCCGAGCCCATAGAATCCCCATTGAGGGGGAATCTGTTGGAACATAGGTCAAGGAGTAATGGAACACCACCCGAGGGCTTTGCCGACCCTGTCGCAAAGCAACAGGATTGGGTTCCGTTCGAACATCCCTGTTAGCGAGCTCATCAGGCGTCACTCGAGCCATCGAGGCAAGTGACGTCGCCTCAACCCCTCTAGTTGCGGAAACCATGGACGTGGCGACAGTCACAAAATGAGCAGACCCTTGACCGAATCCCTACCACGTGTGGGGGCTCGGGGAAGGCTAGGCCAACAATAAGACCAAACGCACGGTCACGAAACGATCGCCAAAATCCTAAATAAGGGGTACGTGCGAATACAGAGCAAGTTCGCTACCCTCGTTTCGGTCTCTAGTAACATCCGGTCCCAGCAACCGCAAGGGGTCAGATCTCACTCGAGGGCTAATAAATGTATAAACACCTCCTTTTTCTTTTGAAACAATCGTTGCATCATACCTTTTCCTCACGGTTAGATTGGCGGCAAGGTTTGTGGGAACAGATAAATGAGCACGCCTGGTCAGACTGCAAAAAGCCCATGCCCCGGTGGCTACAGTAACTTTGCTCACCAGCATTATCGAAATTTCCCCCTTATACACCTCGGGCCCTGTGGTCTTAATGAACGGAAGGGTCGGATCGCATAAACCTTTTTTCTTGATTGCAAAAGGGAAGAAAGTAAGATCAAACGAATGAAACAAAATTACAAAACAAAACTGTTTTCAGACACAAAAGTACTGACACTTGTCCACATATTACAGATAAATGT
This sequence comes from Miscanthus floridulus, assembly GCF_019320115.1. Taxonomy (NCBI): domain Eukaryota; kingdom Viridiplantae; phylum Streptophyta; class Magnoliopsida; order Poales; family Poaceae; genus Miscanthus; species Miscanthus floridulus. The sequence goes on from NC_089588.1 coordinate 45,921,477, forward strand.
TTATCAAACTTATTCAACTAACTACTTCCTCGAAGGGAGAACTATGTCTTTCAGCCTGTTTGCCAGGTTCCGCGCGATAGGAGTCACCGTCTTCTCAATCTCATCTAGCTCAGAGTTTTCATAGCCAGGCGCGAAGCCGAGTCTCATTACCTCCAGGTTAACTTCCTGGTCATAATGAGAGCGGGCAACACCAAAGGCTTGGGTGATCTCGGCATGAAAGGCGTTCTCCTCAAGCTGGCCCACCCGCGCCGTGATATCCACGGCACGGGCCGCAAGTGAGCTGGTTTCCTCCGGCCATGCCACCCCCAGGTCATCGAAGACCACCCCGACAGCGGCGCATAGAAGATCATGTTTGTCACTCTTGGCCTGAAGAGTCCCCCGCACCGAGGCAAGCTCCGTGCCTAGCCCGGTAGAGATGCTCTTGGCCTCTAGCCTTTGGGTCACCGTGGCTCCAAGATTCACCGGAGGGAGTTGACCACCTGACGCGCCTCGTCACGCTCTCGAACGGCCTAGTCGCGCTCCTCGCAGATCGTGCCGTGCTCCGACCAGAGCCTTTCTATGGTCCAATGTAGCTCGTCTCACTCCCTACATAGCCGAGCGATCACCTCGGCATCCTGATTCACCCTCTGCTGCAGGGCCGCGGACCTTTCCTCGGCCTTCAACTTGATAACCCGCCCCATCTCCAGCTCAGCTAGGAGGTCGACGGCCCGCTCTGCGGCCTTGGCATCCTTCTAGAGCAGCTTGTCCCGCTCCTTTCAGACCCTGGCGGCTGCCTCCTCGTCCCGCTGCATCCACGCCGATAGATCCTGGAACATTCCATGGATCTCCTCCATGTCCCGACGTGCCTCGACTTCCCACTGTTGGGCGGTAGCGAGCTGGGCGCTCACATCTCCGTGTAGCTGGGCCTCCTCAATAAGGCGGACCCATTTCACCTTCTGCTCATGGAGGAACCGGGACTTCTCCCGGCTATGAGTAATAAGGGACTAAAAAGAAGACCGGTATAAAAAATACGAGAATACAAAAATACATGAAGAAAGAAGAAAGCGAGAAGATCAAGTGGATACCCGGCCATTGGGAACAATGACATCACGCAGGACACCCCTAGCCTAGTTTAGGACATCTATCATCGTCGAGATCCCTTCATCGAGACTCCCCGCTCTATGTTCTCAGTAGCATCGTCGAGCGAGAAAAGAGACGAAGTTGGATCTCGGGGATCCATCCACTAGAGCGGCAACTCGCCCCGTGCGGGCGAGCGGCTGCCCCCCAACATCAAGGCCGAGGGTGACCTCCTGCTAGTCCTCTCCACCATCACCATGGCACCCGAGGACCCTCCGGTCGTGTCCCCCTCTGTCTGGCCCGCCTCGGGCTCCGTCGCCTAGGCCGTCGGAGGCGTGGATTGCGCCGCCCCCTCAGACACCACCATGGCTATGTCCGGCTGCTCCTGATTTGGCACGGTCATGGCCACCTCTGCCTGTGACACCGGGGCTTCGACTTGCGACACCGCGCACACCACAGGAGGCGCCACAAGCACGGGCGGCGGCTCCGTCCGCTCCAACGTAGGCAGTGGAGTCACCTCCATTGTTGTCTGCTCGGTGACCCCAAGGGCGCTTCTTCAGCCATGGTGCCTGCCTGACCCGCCGAGGGCACGGGTGCCACCACTGGCGGTGCCTGACCGGCCGATGAGGCCGCCACATCGGCTCCTCTCTTGCCCAAAACAGGAGCGACGTCAGGCGACCACACCCGTTCCGCCTGAAGAGCGACACTCTTCTTAGGCGCCAGCGCCAAGGAATAGCCCTTTGCAAGAGTCTGCAAAAGGTTAAAAGGCATAAGGTCACACCGAAAAATAGAAAAATAGGATAAACAGATGAATCGGTAACTTGCTCCAGCGCTGTTGGGCGGTAGGGATGTTTTGGGGACGAACCCCTAGTTTCCTACCCCAACTCATCTGGGCGGGACCGTTTCAAGCTTGCACCCTACTCCCAGGCAGAGGGGCTCGTCTCCCTTGTCTCCGAGGGCATGGCAGCGGAGCCACCCCTCTCTGTCGGTGCCTCAGGCGTGGCGGTAGATCCGCCCACCCCCATCCGCTCATGGGGCATGGCAACGGAGCCACCCCCTCCACCGATGCCTTGGGCGAGGCAGCAGATCCACCTCCCCCCATCCACTGGTCCTCCATCGGCACCCTGGGCGTGGCGGCAGATCCGCCCGCTCCCACTGATCCCGAGGACGGGCCGATGGTTTGGCCCGCCTCCGCTGGCCTCACGGACTCACTTCCCTGCGCATGGAATGGGAAGGGTCCCTACGTGGACAATTGGGTGCCTATCAGTGAATCCTCACCCTCTAGGACATCCCAATTGATGTTGGTTACTACCTCATCAAACTCCTCATCATCGTCGTCGTCGTCGTCACTGCCTGTCTCCTCTCCTCAATCTCGTGCTTGCTGCTTCCGTAGCATCTTCTTCTTCTTGAGCTCCCTCGTCCTCCTATCCCACTCAACCGCGGTGCGATTCGCTGTGGCCAGGATCTGGTCCTTCGGCAGTGGAGCTGGGCTATCCCCGAGGATGAGTCTCTTTGGCTAGTCCCGCTATCCCGAGGTCAGCATCAAGGGGTCAGAAATTCAAGTGAAAAGGAGGCACGAGAAAAGAGAACTTATGAAATCAATGAATCTCGGTTCTGAACGCATTAGGGGATGCCCCGGCATCGGATACATGAAATCAAGGATGATGCCAGTGTTGTCCTTCGAAGGCTCCATCACCTCCTTGATGCGCTGTGCCACTTCGATGGGGGGGAGCACTTCATCAACGAGCGTCGTCCCCACAAACGACTCCCCAGGCACCATCAGGTGCAGGGGAAGTGCGCGGCTCATCAGCGGCGCCACCCTCCACGTATGGTAGGCGCCGATGATCCCCGATCCCTTCACACCCCTCTCCTTCAGAATTTGAAGGGTGGCGAGATGGTCCTTAATCCGCTTCTTGTCTTTGTCTAGGACACCCCACTTCCATGACCTCGGGACCTCTTTGATGATGCACCCAGAGAACACTAGCAAGGGGGCGGCAATGTTGTCCTTGACGTAAAACCAAAGTGAATGCCACCCCTTGTTGGAGGTCGACAGACACATTGATGGGTATTCATTCACTCGGTTGTTGCGGAGATGAATGCTGGCACATCCCGTCGGCACGCTCAGCTCTTGCTTCCCAACCCGCTTCTTCGATAGGTTGACGGTGAAGAGATACTGCCATAGATCGAATTGGGGACTAATCCCTAGGAACCCCTCACACAGGGCGATGAATGTCGCAATGTGCTAGACCCCATTGGGAGTCAGGTGCTGCAGCTCCACTTGGTAATAATCCAATAGCCCCGGAGGAACTTGTGAGCAGGTATGGCGAATCCCCGCTCATGAAAGTGAGTGAAGGACATGACATACCCCTTGAGCGGTGATGGCTCATCCTCATCACAGGGCAGCCGCCACTCCTCGGCGGCGGTTAGCGGGCGAACGAGGCCATGGCAAATGAGGCCCTCCAGGCGCTGAGGGGTGATGTTGGATCTACACCATGGCTCCATTGAAATGATTGGGAGGGGGTTGGATGCGAGTTTAATGGCAGCTGCGATGCTGATGTGAGCTTGATGGCGGCTGTGATGCGAGTGCGGGAGGCTTAGGCGATTGGCGGCGGAGGTTGTCGATGCAAAGGCAAGGAGGCAAGGTATGGAACCCTAGGGGCGAACCCCTCTATTTTATAGGGGTGACGGATGCGAGAAGAGCAACCACCCGCCTAGGTCTTCGAGCTTGCCACGATACACTACCACATCACGTCGTGGGATACGTGCCCACGATCCCTATCCTTTCCCACAAAAATCACGCAGGACGTTTTGCCTTCCCCAGGCAGACCAGGACTCTTTTCCCGCAGAGGGAATATGGGTCAAAAAGCTTTTCTCTAGCCTCCCTGGGCCCAAGAGTTCAAGGGCCGGCCCAACAGTCTCTACGGTCATCCCAATGAGGGATGGGCCCATGAGCAGCCAGAACTCAGGCACACAGACCTCAAGGGAACCTCGATGCGCAATCAAGTCCCAACTAGGCTAACCCTAGATGAATCCCCATGAATGGGACACCAGGGTGTCCTTTAATCTGACCAGTTGATAGGAACCAAATCTCACAGCCATACCTACGAAGGGTCCGAAATTACCCCCCAGGCGATTCTATCCGAATCACCCGGGGGCTTGGCGGCTACACCCGACGGGTGTGCTCGCGTGCACCCTCTGGCGAATCGAAATTCCCCCGAGGTGATTTTGCCTGAATCACCTGGGGACTCAGGGGCTACACCCGATGGGTCCCCTTGCGCGCACCCTTTGGTGAATCGAAATACCCCCCTAGCGATTCTGCCCGAATCACGCGGGGGCTCGGTGGCTCGAGGGCTACATCTGTCGGGTGCGCTCGCGCGCACCCTCTGGCGAATCAAAATGCTCCCCGGGCGATTCTATCTGAATCACCAGGGGGCTCAGGGGCTACTGTCGGGGACCTAATACCGGGGTACCAAATGAGGTGGAATTAATAAACCATCGAATGTTGACGCTTCCGGTCAGATAAGATCGCTACTACACTTCTTGCCCGAACGACGGAAGATTGGTTCCGCCTCGCCCGACCCCCAAGGGCTAAGACTTCGCCTCGCCCGATGCCTGAGGGCAGACTCCGCCTTGCCCGACAGCTAAGGGCTAGCTCCACCTCGCCCGACGTCCGAGGGCAGGCCCCGCCTCGCCCGACGGCTGAGGGCAGACTCTGCCTCGCCCGATGGCTGAGGCCTAGCTCTGCCTCGCCCGACGTCCAAGGGCAGGCCCCGCCTCACCCAATGGCTAAGGGCAGACTCCACCTCGCCCAACGGCTGAGGGCTAGCTCCGCCTCACTCGACGTCTGAGGGCAGGCTCCGCCTCGCCCGACGACTGCACCCTGCTCCTTCATTAAGACGAGCATAGGGTATGATAGGACATTCGAGTCAACCATAGTACCGAGGGCCATGCCCTGCATGCCTGCAAGATGGTACTGTCAGGATACGATGGGACGGGCGCTTTAGGCCCTTTCCGACCTGACAGAGCCCGAACAGTGTTGTAGGTGCCGACTTTTGTCCCATAATATTGTAGGCGCCGCCATCAGCCCTCGAACACGGATACTAATACAAGCATACGACAACCACTACAATCCAAGATAGAACTCACATCATCTACAGTGATGGACGCATGGTCACTTCCCCATCTACTCCCCGTAGGGTCACAGCTCGGCTCTCTGGCGGGCCGCACCGTCCACCGGTGTGGGATGGGACACACCCACTTGATGAATAAGGCTAGGGCATGGCCCTATGAGGATCAGCAAACACGCCATCCCTGACACGGTCTGCCATGTTAATAGGGCAGGCACAGGGGAAAAGGAAGACCTGGCTCCTCGAAGGACTTTCTCTACCTTTGTTTTTTTCCTCTTTCTCCCATCTGTAAACCCCTGCTCCCCCCTTGGTCTATAAAAGGGAGGGCTGTGCACCCCACTAAACAGACCGACCGATCACTCTTGAGACACAAGATGATGAATTGATTCCACACAACACACAGTCAAGCAGCAATCGAGCTCTTGGCATCCTTTCAACCTTTCCATCAGAGACTTGGGACCTATCCCTCTCTCGACGGTTTGTACCCCCTACTACGAACCTTTTTTGGTACTGATAACATGAGCAGTAGCGAACTGGACATAGGGACATTCTGCCCGAACCAGTATAAACCTTGTGTCCTTTAGTACACCATCCGGGCCTAACGTGCAACAATTATAAATTTACTAGTTGATGTCTGTTCAAAACACCGACAATTGACGCGCCAGGTAGGGGCCTTTGCACGTTCCAAATTAGGCCTCGGATGGCTAACCACGCAATCAGCTGGGTCCTAGGCGCACGCGTGCATTTCGGTGACCTAGACTTCATCGTCATGATGGGAGGAGAGTTGGCGTTGGCCCACGTCGCCATCCGATCTCTCCCCTCCATCGGCTTCAACTACGAGAGGCTTGAGCACCGGCCCGGCTTCTCCCTTGGACCCCACCCATCTAGGGAGGACCCGCGCCTCCTTACCCTCTCTTTGGAACACTACACACGGAGCGCCCCGATGGCGTTTCTGTTCGGTCTCCGCAACGCCGCGGCGACCGTTAGCCACCTTGTGGCACAATGCACGATCCCGTCCCCTGCGAACAACGAGTTCATGGGGATGATCGAAAGTGTCATGGAATCCCTCCACAGCCTCCTCCTGGATGGGCCGGGGTCAGACTCTGGCTCTGACTCCAGCAAGGGGAGCCATCACCCCTCCCGGGAATGTTTCATGGCGGGAACCTCCGAGGGACACGTCGAAAGCGTCTCCGTAGAGGAGGCTACCCCGGTAGGCAACCTCGGTGGCAAAACCAAAGGGGATACAGCAGCCCCACCTCATGTAGGGGTGGACCAGCTGAGAGCCTAAAAGCGGGAGATCAATGAAGCCGGACAACAGCTTGTTCGGTAATACGCGGAGGTCGATCGGGAGATCCAACACCGCAGGGACGGTGGGCGAGCACGCGCCGTGGCCCGTGACATAAACCAAAGGATCATCGCCAATGATGAGACCCTTCCTCACTTCACTTGGGAAAGCCAGAACATCGCCGCCGCAACGGCCTTGCTTCATGGCCTCCCAGAGGCCGCAACGCCAGAGGATCGTCGGGCCCACCACGAAATTCGCATGCTACTCGAACGTGCGGCGGCGCAGCAGGCAGAAAGCTCGTTGTCTTGGTGACACGAGCTCGACACCAGCCAGCACACGCCCTCGGTGTGCCTCGCCAGGGACGCATCAGTCCACCAGGCACCTCAAGGCGGTGGGCAGCGTGCTGTGGCCCAGATACATCAGCGCCTCGGCCGTAATCGCAATGCATGCAGCACCCTCGACGCCCGTAGACGTACCTACAACGACCCAAGAGAAGGAGTCCGCTGTGGCTATCGCCCTTGTCATGGTGGACGCTACGATAGCGGCGAGGACCGAAGCCTGAGCCCCAGCCTGCCGGCTCTCAGGCCTTCGGCGGGCACATCCTCAACGCTGCTTTCCCGCCAAGGTTCCGACCACCTTCCAATATCCCTAAGTACTTTGGGAGACAAACCTCGGACTTTGGCTTGAAGACTATCGGCTTGCCTATCAAGCCTGTGGTGCGGATAATGACGACTTCATTATCCACAACCTTCCACTGTTCTTGGCCAATTCGGCGCGAGCGTGGTTGGAACACCTGCCGTCCAACGCAATCTAGAGTTGGGCGGATTTGAAGGAGATATTTGTGGGAAACTTCCAGGGCATATACAAGCGCCCTGGGAACCCATGGGACCTCAAGAACTGCCGTTAGAAGGTCAGTGAGACCCTCCGTGGGTACATCTGGTGCTTCTCTCGATAGTGCAACGAGCTCCCCAACGTCACCGACGCCGACGTGATAGGAGCCTTTCTGTCCGGGACGTCCTGCGAGTCTTTGGTTCATAAGCTGGGATGCAAGGGCCCACGGACCACCAAGGAGCTCCTGGACATCGCCACCAGCCACGCCTCAGGAGAAGATGTGGTCGGAGCGATCTTCGATCGCTTCAAAGGCAAGGCAAGGCGGGACGAGGGTGCCAGCGAAGGCACCACCAGTCGTTCCGCCAAAATGAAGAATAAGAAGCAACGGCGCGAGGACTCGCTCATAGCCACTGCTGACCGCAAGGGTGGTCGGAAGCCCACGAAGGGCACTCTGAACCACTTTGAAAAATTACTCGAGGGGCCATGCCCGAACCACGCCTTCCCTATTAAACATCTGCTCAAGATCTGCTGCCAAGTAGCAGCAGCAATGGCATTCATTTTGAGTATGTTAGCTTTGATTTTTTTTTCTAATAATGTGATGATTTCAGTCCTATGGTCGTAGCAGAATTCATTAAGTTGAGCCAAGACTGCAACCTTTTTGTTTATTTTTTTGTGCCACGAAACAGCATATGCTTGCTTGATTTGTTAGTGTGTTTTTGCAATGACAGAACAGCTAAAGGTGACTTGCTCATCATTTGTACTTGCCATTGCTGCCCGTGCTTCGCTGCGGGTGATTTGCTTGGTATAGAAAACCTCATATGACTAATATGTTTTCTCATCGTATTAGTACTGAAGATTGGTCTCAATATTGTAAACGAACATAGAGGTTGGTTGTCATTACATGGTGCCTATTCTAGGCCAACAAATAAATGACATATTAGTGGAAAGAAGTATTTGATGGAGTTGGATTCAAGCAACTAACACACTTAGATTTGAAGTACAACATTGGATAGCATTACATTATAGGCGAAAATAGCAAAAACTAAAACACAAGTACTTCTCCTAACGGGAGGGTTTAAAAAAAGTGAATTAGGATCCACTCTTCTTAGGTGAATCTACAACACGCATCCAATAACTACGGATGACAATAATGACAAGAGTACAATACAGGAGGACAACGACGAAAAGCACTACTACTACGGGTACGGCATCCCAAGGCAACTAATCTACCTTGGAACCACGCATCTTGATTCCTGTGCTCGACGGATTCTTTTACTGTCCTGGCTATGGATCTACAGCTTCTCGCGCTAATGGCTGAGTGAGAGGAACCAAGGGTTCTGCTTCTAACACTTCCGAAGGTGGAGGCGCTGGCGGTTCTACATCACCTGTTCTCCTTGTTTCAGTTGGGTAAATAGGGATCCCCTCCAAGATTGCGGCATCCCGCATTTCATCAACCATCGCCCTCCGCTTGGCCCTAGTGAACAAATAGGCCTCACCCAGTTGATGAACATGCCGATCTTCAGCCTCCTTCAGAGCTTCTGACATTGTAGTCTCCCGACTCTCAGCAGCTGCAGCACTAGCATGCGCTTCGGCGAGCTGCACCTGGAGCATCCGAGTGAAGATCTCGACTTCTTCGACGCGCTGGAGGCACGCCCTTAGCTCCAAGGCTTGCCGGTCATACTGCTCATCCAGAGCAAGCATGTACGTGGTCAAGCGCACCACGGTAGGACTATCTTCTTGCGCATCACACCCTTGCAAAGCCTCCATGCGAGCCATCCATGGCCGCCAATTCTTATCCAAGGGTGGAAAGAACTTCATGGGGATACGGGCAACGGGCTCTTCATAGAGCTGGCAAAGGTACCACATACCCCTTGCAAAAACAGTTGCAGAAAACAGGACCACCCCTACCTCAATTGACACAAGTCACCATCAACCATTGTAAACAAGTTTAGAATTCTACCGAGCTTGAATTATTGTGAAGGTTGCTCATTTAACAGAGCGCTACACAGACGACCGAAAAATTTCCTCAATGAAACATTTCACGGTTCATGAAATCGACAGACTGCAACGACCAAAAGATGTCGGGAACCCCAACAGTTTTGTTTTCACCAGCTGACCTGATCTGATTGAAACAGTCATGCTAGGAGCTTAGAAGGAAAAAAATATGGTCTCGATAACCAATCAGGGCTTGAGGGCCACGGCAATCCCGACCTTCGAGCTCTTCTCGATGGTCTTTGTGTCGACCTCGGCCGAGATGGTGACCAGTGACTTTGGGCTCCACTCATGCTGGATGAGGGCGCTGGCCTTGCCAGAGTTGTTGATGTGGGCCTTCAAGATGGTTAGTGGGTCCAGAACGTGCTGCCCGCCAAAGGTGAGGGTGTTTTCATTGGTCGAGAAGCTGTGGGTAAGCTCTGCCCCAACAGCTGTGTTGCTCAATTCGCTCACCTTGTGGTAGTAAGCTCCAGTAAGGCTGTCTCCCCTGTTGTTCCTGCAAGAGAAGGTTGGATCAGTAACATGAAATTTGGAAAGGCACTGCAATAATAAGACAGTAAACATCCTAGAAGAAACGGGATTATATCTGTTGAGGAGCTATGACATCAGTTTCATTTAATATAAGAAAATTATACATAGGGCTTTTCACTCAATTAGGAAACCAAAATACTGAGCATCAAACCCAAAATTATACATAGGACTTTTCACTCAATTAGAAAACCAAAATACTTAGCATCAAACCCTTCCTGGAGGCACGGCTCAATATTAGCCATATTGCCACCAGCTTACTGCAAAAGATCCCTTTTTCCAATGAAACAAAAAAAAACACTTAGCAAAGTTAGTAACTTTCATCAATTGCTGTACATGCAATAATCTGAGTGACTTAGAAACTCGTGTTTGTTGCAAACAAATATAAGTGAAGCAAAATTATAAAGTTGCTTCTTTCAAAAACTCCATTTGAGAAATGTCTCAAAAGGTGAAATCATGGTGACAATATATTAATATTTTGACTATTTTTTATGCACTAAACCAGCTACACAATGGCTTGAAGTTGAAACACATTAAGCAGGGATTTGCACTTAACCATAAAAAAAGAAATTACAAGTATCAAATAAGCTTAAGCATTGTCAAATAACAGTCGCATACAGTGCCTAAATATATAAGATTACTACACTTTGAAAACTCACAGGGTCAGGGATGCGATGAGGTCTTCATGAGTGAACCTCAGTCCAGCGTTGTATTTGGTTAAGTTCCCAGTGGCAGTATCAAGTGAGACATCTGCACCAACTGCAAGAGCCTTAGTGCCAAAGGCAGCAGAGAGGTTGACTACAGGATTGGTTGTCAGACCAATGCTTGCATTAACTCCAGCATAATCATGCAAATACTGAAGCTCAACCTACAACCAGAAATAAATACATGAATACATTGAAGAATAACCTTCCACTTAAGAAATAATAAACTGAATTAGATTATTACCTTTCCAGCCCTCTGATCAGGAACAGCAAAGCTAAGGATGGTTTTCAGTCCTGGAGTTGCAATCTCATCAACAGTAACTGTAGTAATGATCTGAACAAGCACGTCAAAGCAAGCAGTCAACAGAACTCGAACAGTGAGAAACATGACAGATCAACTAATTAGTCAAAGAGCAAATTGTTGACCAACACAAATAGCATGCTTGATAATAGTTTGGCAAACTACTACTATTAGTCTAGGTGATATCACAAGAAATGAACATGTTGCAGGTCCATTTTGAGCAAAGCATGCAATTTCCAGGGGTTAAGTATATACATATACAGAGAGAGAGATTTACATTTGACTCTGAGTTTGCTTTCACATCTACCGTAATGTTCTTATTCTTTATCTGTGATTGTATCTCACCAAAGATCAGGTCAGCTTTCTTTGTGCTAGAAGCAGTGACAGCCTGCATGAAAAAAGCAACAGAGGATATTAAAATTATAAGAATATGATAGCCATGCATGCAAATAATTCTAACATAGTCACGATTTTCAGTACAAGCATGTAGGCAGCATTAAGAGAACAATCAAATATATACACGCAAACCAAACAATTAGTTGTTAAATCACCCAAGCCTTTACCATTTAGACCACAACATATGTAATTCCAGACTCCAATACATCAACGGAAAATACAAGTTGCAAAAGTCATCATGAGTTGAGAAACATAATTATGGTAACAGCATACCTGGGGTTCAATACAATCGTTTTTCAGGTGTTTGATACTTCCATTATAGTTTTATTATCCTCAATTGTTTAAGTTCAGTACAGATATATTTTTCCTAAAAGTCTAAAACCCATCAAAACCTACAATTTACTCACATCCCAACCATGGAAGGAAATCCACCGAGCCGTGCTGACATCGCTCAGCTACTTACAATTATTCTACTCAATAACTGACTACCCACTGTCCTCCCACTATCCAGACAGTGCCAACATGTGTTACATCCCCTGAAAATTGAGCCCGACACCAGTTACATAACTAAAGTTGGCTGCTATTTCACATCACCTCCCAGTTTTTATTAGAACCACAACAGCAGTGGGGTTCCACCGTCCTTTTTTATTCGAACCCTTTTCTCCCCCGGCTAAGGGGGTTTCTCTAGCGACCCACTTATTCAAAACAAGCATTAAAAAGAGCATCACATGTAAATCACACATTGCCAAATCCTATACCCTACAGCAAAAAACGAACATGCAGATAGGCATAGAGCACAACTCAAGGCTATGCAGGAACCCAATCTAATCAATAATCTCTTGTGCTGGCTTTCGCTACCAAACAGCCACTCACTCGCTAAGATCGAGCAACAGGATCCGAACCCCACAGACGAATCCAATAGAAGATCATGAACCCATCCCACGGCTATATCAACCACCCATCCCAAGCAAGAATCCATCAGCACTAGAAAGTTCTTTCCTCTTATAAGGTCGAGTGCCTACAGGGAAAAGAAAAGGTAATGTCAACTCGTTCCCTCGAAAAAATATACCAAAGGCAAAAAAAATAAATATCCACACACAAAGAACTAAATAAAGGAGAGAAAAGGTTAGTGTAAAATTTATTTCTATATAAATTATAGAATATGTTAATAGCACTACAGCGCCAATGTATTATAAGTGTAGACTATGTTAAAAGCACGCAGGGTAGGAAAACTTACATGACTTGGTGGAATGTGCTTTCCACTCAGGAGATCAAGCAAGACAGTGCCAAAACTTGTAAACCACTCTCAGGACTTACTCTGCCTGCAGAACAGATAACAGTTAAAGAGGCACATCCCCAAAATGTTTCATGGGATATTGCTAGTGTGACACATTTACCTGTCTTAAGATACTCAGGAGGCGTGAAAGCCAAATTAGTACTGTAACTATTTCCATCCCTGCTGTTCTTCATCAGACCAAAACATGATAGTCTTGGATTACCATCCTACAAAATTGGCCCACAGTCAAAACACAAAAGGATTAATGCTTTTGTATGAAAGATCTGAGAAGCAACTAATGCGAACAAGTAAAGACCTACCACATCAAAGATGACCCTGTATGCATGCAGATCATGATAGAGTGCCCTCCCTTTGCTACTGCAGTAGTCCAACGCCTGTGCCACATAAAGCGCAGCCCTCATCCTCATTGCCCAACCCAATGGATTTGTCTCCCCTGACACATATAACCACCATGAGGATAAAATGCAGCTATCGTCTTTTTTAACACAGAGCAACTATCATATATTAGATTGGTATAATCCACTTAAAGATCAAAATTTTAAATGCTTAAAGCTCCTGACAGCCATATCCCTCCGAGAGTGGTCCATAAATGAAAGGCCATAGCAATTCAAATCCTCCCTAATAAGTACCATTTGTTGGAAGCAACATTTGCAGGTTAGATGCAAATCAAGCTACATATATCCTCTAGCATGGCCAAAAAATCAATGGCATGAATGACTGCTGCACCTCCAACCAGAACAAAGTAACAAACTGAGACAACCCAATATTGGTGATTAAAAGTAACTATAGAAAACCAGTGTCTTGATTTATTGCTAGCCTAAAGTATAGAAATAGCACCAGATACAACAAACAGGTAGAGGATTTGGCACTAGAAACTACTTCCACCCTCTGCGGCCAAAGGCCACATTTCCACAGTGGTTACTGGTACTGAGGTACAGGCGACAAACACACATCCTTAAATATGGTGACTAAAATTAATTATAAAAGACCAGTGTCGATTTCCAGTTAGCCTAAAGCACAGAAATAGCCCCAGATAAAGCAAACAGCTAAATAGTTGTGCAGCAGAAACTAACTTGAACAACACTCTACAATTTAAGGCAACACTTCCGGATTGGATACAGGTGACAAACACACATCCTTAAATATGGGTCCCAATACCATCACCTTGATGCTACATTCGAACTAGTACCACATCAGAATCAACTCGCTAATGTAAGAGAAGAGTGAGGAAGGAGAAACCAAACATACAGTGGAAGAGATGCTTTGCCAAGGTCTCGTGCCGCATGAACTCTGCGACGAGGAGACGCTCGACGCTCTCGCAGCAGCAACCGATCAGATTGGCCAGGCGACCACTGCGCAGCTGCCCAACAGCCCTCGCCTCCTCCTGCACCCACGGACACACAGTCATTCAATCAGACGCCACAGGGCCAAGACGAACACAAGAAACAATCCATCCATCACACGGAGCAAGGTACACGAACCAGGAACTGGCGCGAGTCCGGCCAGGCGGAGCGACCGAATCGCTTGACGGCGACGGTGCGGCCGGATCTAAAGAGCGTGCCGCGGTAGACCACGTTGGGTGCCTTCTCGCCGTGCTCCGACACGATGCGGTCGGGGGCAAAGCCGTCGGTGGCCGCTCGGAGCTCGTCGAGGCTATACTCGGCGAACACCGGCACGCCGCTACCGTCATCCTCGGCGGCGCCATTCTCTGCACATAGGGAATCGAACACAGCTGTTGGATCAGGACCAAGGACGCGAGCAGACAGCCAGACAGACACAGCGGCACACCACGCTCGGAATCAACAGCAAACCACTCGCTGTTAGCTTCGCATTGCTCTCCGCCATGAGAGTGCACGAAGAAACGCAGAGAACCAAACACGATTAAATCCAGAAACCTCGCGAGAGCAACCGAATTCGCCGAACCGAGAGGAGGAGAAACATGAGGAATCAGCGGAGCAAGTGGCGGCCGCCGGCCAGAGCGAACCACGATTCGGATCGCTCTTGCGCGTGCGAACAAATCAAACGGATGGGATCGGAGCCACAGTTCGAGCGAGATCGACGGGGCCGCTTCCCACCAAACAGAAGCGCGAAATCACGCACGCAGGAAACGAACAGCAGAAACCCCTAAAAAGCCGCAACAGAAAAAACACCCCAAATGCCGGGCCGCCGCCGCCGCCCCCAACAACAGAAGATCAGGCGCGGGGCGCGAGGAGCGGCGAGTGTGTGATGAGGAGAGAGAAAACAAAAACATGGAGAATCCTAGGGAGAGGCAACGGTAGGTGGCAATGTCCTGGTATATCTTGACGATGTCCCCGAGCCTAGCAGGCTCCGGTGCGAGTGCCGACACCGCGGCGAGGAGGAAGAGGAGGAGGAGCCGGAGTAGGAAGCTGGAGGAGTTGGACGGAGGCCTGGAAGGCGAGCGAGAGGAGGAGCGGACCTCCAACGTGGTACCCTTGGGCAGGAGCATCGCTGGGTTTGGCTGAGGAACCAGACCGGCCACACTGCGCCGCCGGCACCGCGCCGTGCCGAGGGGCACCAACCGCTCGGGCGTCCTCGTGCCGGTGCGCCGCGCAGGGGGTCGCCGTCTCCCCACCCCAAGAGGGGGCGGAGCAGGCGCTGGAGAGGGCGCACCACCGGTGCAGGCGATGGGGAGGGGCGGCGCTGTGAGAGGCGGAGCAGCGGCGCAGGGGAAGGAAGAGGGCAGGGCGACAGCGACGGAGGAGACGACGGGTAATGTGCTTGTTGTCCATTTACACGAGAGAGAGAAAGAGAAAGAAGCACCATTCTACGTGACAGGACCGTGATAGGACCATGGAGCCCAGGTCTGCAAAGCAAGCTAGGCCCGGCAGGACCATGGAGCCTAGGTCTGCAAAGCAAGCTAGGCCCGGCAGCAGGCATGCACGCATATGTGTCCGCACCGACCATGCATGTCGAGAATCCACTGTCCTCTGCTACGCGTCACCGTCCATTTACGTGCGGTGTACAATAAGCAGAAAGCCGTACTTCATTTAATGTGTGCATTTGCTTCACCTATCTACTGCCGAGTGCACAGAGGAAGACCGATTGTGACGCGCTTCATCTGAACCATGGAATTTCGATCTAACGCACTAAATTAAAAGAACTGACGTGGACATCCTAGAAGGCCGCCGATTCGGCGTGCCTTCATATCTTTAATGCGCCACAATTGGTTAGTTGTTCTTTTGTTTTTCGGAGAATTTATTCAGTTCAGGCTTCAGAAAGATGTTATATGGAACGTTATGCAGGGTATAGCTGGGGCTTGGGAGTTTATTACAGTAGTCATCATCATACATCTATCGAGCTCACGGCGTGAGTTGAAATATGCAAATTGTGTAATACATGATGCAGTAAAGGGCTGTCCTTCTGAAGGATGTAAATCACTACAGCTAGAGCTAGCTGTTAGTAGGATGGCTTACAGCCTTACCCAAGGGCAAAAAATGCTTGTGCAGAAATGATCATTTTATGTAATTACTAACATATGTCCTCTGTCTTTTCTGAAGCATTATGCGCCGATTAACTCTGGGTCTGTCTTCATATATTGTAGGTGAAACTTGGAAATGTAATACAAAGAAGAAGTGTGAGCTTACATCTCTTGTGTTTTACTTTTTCTTTCAAGTATCATTGACTGTTACTCGTCCCTTTGGCCAACCTTAAAATTCAAGGTCGCATTTATCAGGTACATAATTTCTTCTTGTATTATGCATCCATTGGTAGTTACTGTTTTGATGGAGTTACCTGTGTTCATTACAAGAACAAGCACTGTATGGTTTCCTGACTTGCTTGTCTTCTGTTCAGGTAATAAAAGCACAACATTCGCATCAAGGAAGAGGAGGAGCCACAATACAGGTCATTCATTTTATTTGTTCCATAGTTTATTTCCTGCAGCAATTGGCGCCACATACTTCACTCTCATGATTTCAAGTAGTCAATATTTATTCTGTTTTATTTTGAACACTTTGGCTATTATAGGTCGAACTGAGGGATGTTGACACTGGAATGAAAATAACAGAAAGATTTCGTACTGATGAGGCCCTTGAGAGTATGATTTGTTTTTCTTTTTCTTACATAAAAGTATAAAACACGACTTTAACAGCTAAGATGTAGCCATACAAGCCTTTATGTTGTAACCTAACTGCCTCCATGCATGTAACCATCCCCCTACCTGGGCAGTCCTTTCTTCTGATTACAATTTATTGTTCTAGTGTCTTACATAGCAATCATGTGCAAAGCCAATTTTAGGCAGTCTCATAACCTATGGAACATGATTGAGCAAACTAAATTGAATTCATGACTATAATTATGATGTAGAACATGGTATATATTGATCAAGCAGTTGGTAGTCTTAGGACCAATATCTCAACAGCCTCTCCAGAATTTTCTATTGCATAAATGCTGCAATTAATTTGATGGACATGATTGTATTATTATTGCACATAAGTACACTATATTAATAATATTGGAGAAAATACAAAAGGGTACAGTACCTATATGTAACCGAGTTTTATGAGAGGTCATCTAAAACTATCTGGTTCCACTTCCACCTGAATCCTGGCTACATTTAGCCTTTCTGTTTAGCCAACTTCCCTACACAGCCTGAGCTGATAGCCTTGTATTGGCCTGAATCCTGGCTACATTTGAGCCTTCCTGTTTAGCCAAGCTTCTGATTTTGTGATGTTCGATTGCTAGATCTAAGCGCCATTGATTTTGTTATTCTATGGTCTTTCACATAAAAATCATAGTCACCATGAAATGTTATTACGATTACTAGAAAGTTTAATAGATGAAATTTATTGTTTCATTTATCTAGACTAAACTGCCCACCTAAAAGTCATGGAATATTTGTTATATTCTGGTATAAATAAATGTGTATTGTCATTGAGTTTCAGTACAATCGCAGAAGAAGATAAGTCATGATGGAGTTGTGTATGAAAAATATATGTTCTGGTCGAATTTGAATTGTAAATTTGATTTTTTTTACAAAAAAAATGTACTGTAGGGGCTGTTCTAGACTGAACCGCCCGTACAAACAGGTACTATAGGGGCGGCTGGTACTATAGCCGCCCCTACAAATCGATTTTGTAGAGGCGGCTGGTGTTACTAGCCGTTGTAGGGGCAGCTAGTAACACCAGCCGCCTCTACAAATCGATTTGTAGGGGCGGTCTGGGAACTGCCCCTATAAATGCATGATTTTTAGAGGCGCTTGGGCTGATGCGGCTGGGCAAACCGCTCCTACAAAGCCTCTAGAGCCACCCCTACTAATACTATATGGCGTAGTGTGTGACCATTGGACGAGCACTTGTTGTACTGGGTGCGCACCGGCAGTCCAGCGAGTGTGCAGGATTTGAGCACGGACCTAAAACTCAACCAGATAAGTAGGAACTGAAGAGGACACCACCTGATCGCATGCTGAAGCATTGAGCTAGGAAACATGGAAAACAGGATGCACAGAGCCTGATGGAGGTAATTCCATCCTATAGGCCATGGCTCCAATCCGCGCTAGCACGCGGTAGGGGCCGAAGAAGCGGAACGCCAGTTTCTGGTGGGCGCGGCGAGCCACCAAAGACTGGACATATGGTTGAAGTTTGACGAAGACCATGTCGCCCATAGAAAATGAGTGCTCTGAATGGCGCTTATCCACTTGACGCTTCATGTGTGTTTGTGCGCGGAGCAGATGTTGGCGCACCAACAGTAGCATTAGCTCGCGTTCTTTCAGCCAGCAAGACAGCTCAGGCAAGGCGGTGGCAGATGAAGGCACACCCAGGTGCCGTGGAGGGAAGCCGTATAGGACTTCAAATGGAGACCGCCCAAGCGCGGAGTGAGTGCTGGTGTTATACCAGTGTTCCGCCAAAGAGAGCCAATGAATCCACCGAGTAGGGCCAGCGTGGACAAAACAGTGGAGGAAGGTCTCCAAGCATTGATTGACTTATTTGAACAGGGATTGCCAGAATTTACTTGTGAATATCCGGTCGCGATCTGAGATGATTGCCAATGGCAGGCCATGAAGCTTGTACACGTTGTCCATGAAAAGCTTGGCCACTCCGTCCGCTTGGACTAGATGGCGAAGAGGTACAAAGTGCGCGTACTTGTAGTATTTGTCCACAACCACCAAAATGGCATTAGAGGAATTTCCTAAAGTTTCTCTAGTTGATCAAAGAATCAAGGTTACTTCAAGGTTTATTTACTTTGAGACATCAAAACATAGCTTCAGACTGAGATGAGAAAGGAGCTAGGAAATTCTAACTACGGTCCTACAAACATCACCCTGAACATGGTGGACTACGTCGGCCGTCAGGGCTGTCACCACCTGGGGCTACCACAACTATCCGTAGGGCTAGGTGCAATTCTAGGTACACACCTATTCTATTGATTACTACTCTAGTTTTGCAAAGACTAGAGCACTTGATGCAAGTGAGAATCCAATAAATAACTTAAAGTAAATACTAAAGTTAAGTAAATAAAGAACTTAGGAATAGTAATTGAAGAACCTAGAGATTACTCAAGGATGAATCCAATCTATAGAAGTACAAATTCGAGGAAGATCTGATAGATCTGGCTCCCCTTAGCTCTCTCCTCTTCTCTCTCCCTATTTTCTATTTTACAACTAGATGGAAATCATCTAGAGCGACATTACTACAAGGGGTATGAAATTATGAAGCTCTAGAGCGTAGGGTATGTAGATGTGTGCCTCCTAGAGGGGGTCTAGGCGTCTATCGATGAAATCTGGTCAGTAGTCTACCAAGGGGTATACCCACAGTAGTAGATGATTGGTGAAGGTGCGTGTAATAGGAATTGGATGGTGCCACGTGCGTAGAGACAGCGATTTAGATAGGTTCAGGCTGTCTGATCGACGTAATACCCTACGTCCTGTGTCTTTGGTGGATTATATTGAATATGAGATGAATTCGAGGGGGGTCCCTACCCGCCTTATATAGTCTAGGGGTAGGGTTATAAGTCGGTTTAGGTCTAGATCTATTCGGCTATATGGTAAGTGCTTACAAGGAATACGATATCTATCATATCCGAACAGATCTTTCTTCATCCCCAAGATGTCTTCTGATTGCCTTGGGTGCACACCGACCAGAGCCGAGCACCATAGGCCTTGATCTTATGGGCTGGACCACCCCTGGTGGTGCGGCCTATGTCTATTGCCGTGGGTACCTGGGGTTATACCCCCCACAGCAAGTCCCTAAGCGCCTTGTATCCACTGAGCAACGCCGTCTTGAGCAAGTCCAAGCAGTTTAACTTCGAGTCAGACAGTTAATCTGGCAATCTGACTAGTTTAACTAGTAATCCAATCAACAAAATAAAGTGCCGACCAGTTTAACTATAATCTGACCAGTTTAACTAGTAATCCAACCAACAAAATGAAGTGCCGACTAGTTTAACTGGTAATCCGACTAGTTTAACTGGTAACCCGACCAACAAAATAAAGTGCCGACCAGTTTAACTGGTCAACAGGCCTCGAACATACTCAAGTAAGGCTTGCCAGAAGGATGTAAGGAGCTCAAGTTTAAAATTTAAAAATTCTCCACCTTAGGTGAAGTGTACACATTTAAGCTTCGTTGGCGAAGTCGGATGATCATCATCCATGACTTAGTCAAAGATGATACATGCGCCGCAAGGTGCACTGCATACATTATAGTCCTCGAGCCTAATAGTAGGTGAAGAATACACCTGGTGTCAGGATCAAAGAATATCAACGACTAAGAAAGAAAATGGGAACTTAGCCAACCGTTAAATTTGATACAAGCATAACAAGGTGCAAAGTATACATTGTAGTCCCCGAGCCTGACAGTAGTTAAAGAATGCACCTGGTGTCAGGATCAATGAATTACAATGATTATTTAGTCAGAATAACTGAGTCCCAGCTTAGCCGAGCACACAGCTAGTCCCCAGCTTAGCTGAAGACCAGTAAGAGGAAAAATAGTACACTCACAGCTAGGTGAAGTGTACACACTTAGTCCCCGAGCCTGTTGTAAGATAGAGCAGCATCTTGTAGCAGGATCAAAGAAACAAGTGAAAAGGACAAAATCCCCGTGCTTGGCACTAAACATTGGAGTAAAATTTGGAGAGTGCTGAGCACTTAAAAATGGAGAAAAAATGGACAGTGCTTAGCATTTTACCATTGGAGAACATGGAAAGTGCTTAGCACTATACTGTGGCGAAATTTGAAGAGTGCTTAGCACTATACCGTGGCGAAAATCCGAGAGTGCTTAGCACTTAAACATGGAGAAATTGAAGAGTGCTTAGCACTATACCGTGGAGAAAATGGAAAGTGCTTAGCAATTGACCATGGCGAAATTTGGAGAGTGCTTAGCACTTAAACATGGAGAAATTAGAGAGTGCTTAGCACTATACCATGGAGAAAATGGAAAGTGCTTAGCACTTGACCGTGGTGAAATTTGGAGAGTGCTTAGCACTATACCGTGGTGAAATTTGGACAGAGTGCTTAGCACTATATCGTGGTGAAAATCGGAGAGAGTGCTTAGCACTATATCATGGCAAAATTTGGAGAGAGTGATTAGCACTATATCGTGGTGAAAATCGGAGAGTACTTAGCACTTAAACATGGAGAAATTGGAGAGTGCTTAGCACTATGCCATGGAGAACATTGGAGAGTGCTTAGCACTTGACCATAGCAAAATTTGGAGAGTGCTTAGCACTATATTGGGGCGAAATTTGGAGAGTGCTTAGCACTTAAACCGTGGAGAATATGGAGAGTGCTTAGCACTATACCATGGAGAACATGGAGAGTGCTTAGCACTTAAACCGTGGAGAACATGGAGAGTGCTTAACACTTAAACCATGGAGAATATGGAGAGTGCTTAGCACTATATCGTGGAGAACAGGGAGAGTGCTTAGCACTTAAACTATGGAGAACATGGAGAGTGCTTAGCACTTAAACCATAGAGAACATGGAGAGTGCTTAGCACTATACCATGGAGAACATGGAGAGATTACCCAAACCTATGGATGATATCGTCTAGTATATCCATTGCTTTCTTTGCTGTAGACTGGACGAGCGGTTTATACTCAATCCACTTGGAGAATTTGTCAATAGCAACATAAACCCATCAAAATCTGCCTAGGGCGTTCTTTAATGGCCCGATCATGTCCAGTCCCCAGCATGCGAATGGCTAGGAGGCAGGAATCGTCTGTAGAGCCTGAGCTGGAACGTGGATCTGCTTGGTGAAAAGTTGGCAACCCTCACACCATCAGATGAGTGTTTCGGCATCTACGACTACTGATGGCCAATAGAAACCTGCTCGGAAAGCTTTGTTGACCAGACTTCTAGAGGTTACATGGTTACCGCAGGATCCGGCGTGGATTTCTTGAAGTAATGTCGCTCCTTCTTCCCGTGAGATGCACTTTTGAAGCAATTCCTTCTTTGCATTCTTCCGCATTAGCTTGCCATCGACTAGCACGTAATGCTTGCTGTGGTGAATTAGGCGTTCCATCTCGGTCATATCAGTCGGCACATCTACGATGGTCAAGTACTTGATAAAAGGCTCTCGCCAATCACTGCTCAGCGCGGGAATTACCAGGACCAACTGCTCGACAGGGGAAGATTATTGAACTGCTTGCTCCTACTTAATGGATGGAGTTTGAAGATCCTGGACAAAGACACCGGCTGGGACCTCGGCTCTGGTCGA
This sequence comes from Miscanthus floridulus, assembly GCF_019320115.1. Lineage (NCBI taxonomy): Eukaryota > Viridiplantae > Streptophyta > Magnoliopsida > Poales > Poaceae > Miscanthus > Miscanthus floridulus. Next base: position 45,943,665 of record NC_089588.1, read on the forward strand.
CCCTATCTTGGATAACTGGTTGACTGCTTGGTTCTGATCTCGTACGACGAGGTGGTATTCAATACCGTAGAATTTGCCCTCCAACTTTCTGATTTCTGAACAGTAAGCATCCATCTTGTCACTAATGCAGGACCAATCCTTGTTGACCTAATTAATGATAAGCGTGAAGTCACCGTATACCATGAGGCATTTAACGCCAAGTTCGATGGCAATACGGAGACCATGGAGACAAGCTTCATATTCGGCGGCGTTATTGGAGGCTAGAAAATGAATTCAGAGGACATATCAGAGGTAATGCCTGGATGGAGAGATAAAAAAGATACCTGCCCCAGCACCGTCAAGGTTGAGGGAGCCATCAAAGTACATGACCTAGTGCTCAGGTCAATTGGCTGAGACAGGAGCTTGCACGTCAGTCCATTTGGCGATGAAGTCGGTGAGCACTTGAGACTTTATCATTTGGCGGACCCTAAAATCAATGGAGTACATGCTGATCTCTACAGGCCATTTAATGATGCGGCCATTGGCTTCCTTATTATGAAGGATGTCGCCCAACGGATACTCAGTAACCACTGCTACTTGATATGTCTCAAAGTAATGGTGGAGCTTCCTAGATGTAATAAGGATAGCGACTCATTCAGGACTTCACTGATGAAGTAGATAGGGCGCTGAACCTTATAGGCGTGCCCGGCTTCTTCTTGTTCGACGACGATGGCGTTACTGACGACATGGTTGGTTGCAGCGATGTAGACCAATAAGGTTTCACCAGGCTGTGGTGCTGTCATAACTGGAGGTGTCGTGAGGAATTGTTTGAGCTCAGCAAAGGCCTTGTCGGCTTCAGGCATCTAGGTAAACTTCTCTGAAGCTTTGAGCAACTTGAAGAAAGGTAAACCCTTTTCGCCCAATCGGGATATGAAATGGCTTAAAGCCGCCATGCATCCCGTTAGCTTTTGGACATCCTTTATGCATGTCGACGGTTTCATCTTGGTAACCGCTTCTATCTTCTCTAGGTTTGCTTCGATGCCATGGTGGCTAACAACGTTGCCTAGTTGTATACCAGATGGAACACCAAATATGCACTTAGTGGGATTCAGCTTCCATTGGAATTTCTTTAGGTTCTGGAAAGTTTCTTCGAGGTCGGCGATGAGGTTATTAGCAGTCTTAGACTTAACCACCACATCGTCAACATAGGCCTCGACGTTCTTCCCAATTTACTCCTAGAGGCATCATTGGATGGCCCTCTAGTAGGTGGTGCTGGCATTTTTTAGCCCAAAGGACATGGTGGCGTAGCAGTAGGCACTGAAGGGTGTGATGAACGATGTCTTGATCTGGTCTTCCTCCTTTAAGATCTGGTGATAACCAGAGTAGCAATCGAGAAAGCACAAGAGCTCACAACTGGCTATTGAATCTATGCCCCCGCCAATGCGAGGTAAGCCGAAGAGGTCTTTAGGGCAGTGTCTGTTAAGATCAGTGTAATCAACGCACATTCTCCATTCATTATTCTTTTTTTGTATAAGGACCGGATTGGCTAGCCACTCCATGTGATACACCTCTTTAATAAAGCCAGCTGCTAATAGCCGAGTTATTTCTACCCTAATAGCCTCCTTTTTGTCTTGCATGAATCGGCGAGACATTTAAGGAGTGCTCGATCAGCTCCTGAGGAATGTTGGGCATGTCAGCAGGTTTCCATGCAAACACGTCAATGTTTCTGCAGAGGAAGTTGACAAGCATGTCTTCCTATTTGGGGTCGAGATGGGCCCTGATCCGGGCCATCTTGCTTCTATCGCCGATCACGAGCTCAACCTCCTTTGTGTCTTTGGACTTAGTCGTAGACCGAGGTGGCTCCTGAGTCAGGATCGCTTGCTCCTCCACTAGGACCTTTTTGGAGTCAGTGATGCAAGCCTCCATTCTGGCTGAGAGATCCATCGCATCGGTGATGGCGAGTCCTTCTCTTTTGTAGTCGTAGGCGGTGGAGACGTCGGCACACAAGGTGAGAATGCCCTGCTCTGTTAGGATCTTCACCACCAGGTAGACATATGGGGCACGACCATGAACTTGGCGAGAGCTGGTCGGCCAAGGATGGCGTGGTAGGCGGTGTCGAAGTCTACCACAATGAAGTTCACGTACTCAGTACGGAAGTGGTCGGCGGTGCCAAACTGGACTGGCAAGGTGATCTGCCCCAAAGGTTGGGACGCTCTGCTAGGTACAATCCCCCAGAATGGAGAATCAATAGGGATGAGACATCCTTTGTGAGGCCTAACTCAGTTAGGGCTCCGACGAAGAGGAGATTGAGGGCATTTCCACCGTCGATGAGGACCTTCTTGAACCGCACGATGCAAATGGTGGGATCCAGCATGAGTGGGAAACACCCTGGGTATGGGATATCTGCTCACTGGTCAGAACTACTGAAGGTGATAGGGTACTCTGACCAATCTAGATATTTAGGATCGGCGACCGTGTCATACTTGGTGATTGACATGACCTACCGAGCGGTGAGCTTCTGCTGGCATTTGCTCTCGGAGGCGGCGTACCCTCCGAAGATTGTGGTGACAATCTTGTTGGCATCTTGGAAAGCGGGTCATGCGTCCTTAGGATGCTCCTTCCCCTTACTGTCATCTGACTCGTTGTTCTTGCATCTCTGCCGTTTCTGCTCCTCATCATGGAAAGCTTTGGCCATGCCATAGCATTGCCGCATGGTGTGCTTGCTGTCCTTGTGAATTGGGCATGGACCGTCAAGGAGCTTTTCGTAGGCAACATTCAAATTGCGTTTAGCGCATGGCTGCTCTACGTTGTTGATGAAGTTTTTCGGTCGGTGGCGACGTGGCTGTGCAAAAATATGAATATATGTATGGCAAAATGAGATAGTTTTATTCGGTGAAAAAATAAATATCCTGCAAAATATATGAGAGCACCAAAACTCGTGGAACTTGTTAGTTTAAAGCACTATGCCTACATAGATGATGAAAATTATGAATATATGTATGGCAAAATGATGGTTTATGATTAACGTTAACAACCGTCAATAGAAGGCCAATAAAATAGTTGCTTCATCTTTTGGTAAGAAGCTAGTGCCCCGGAATGTCCCCCAACCAGACTATCATGAAGAGCAGTCAGGACTGCAGCCTGCAAGGTGCGGTTAGACCCCAACCAGAGTTTGTTCTTGAATCGAATGAGCCCTTGGTGAAGAGAGAATGGTGGGCGGGATGCTGGATCAAGTACGAGCTGAGCCAGGAGCTTGGACGCCTCAGGATCAGATGGGTACCAATCAGTTAACTGAGTAAGCCAAGCATGTGAAGGAGCCGAGATGGCCATAAGTTCCTCTGAGTGACGGCATCGAGACAAGGCATCAGCCACACCATTCTCCACACCATGGCAGTAGACAACGCGATAACAGAGTCCCAAGAGCTTGGTGAAGACTCGTTGTTTCCATGGTGTATGCAGCCGTGGTTCGTTGAGGTGTATCAGGCTCTTTTGATCGGTGTGGATGAAGAATTCATTTTACAGAAGATAATGGCGCCACTGATCAACTACCATGACAATAGCCAAGTACTCCTTTTCATAAGTGGAGAGTCCCTAGTTGCAGGGCCCAATGCCTTGCTAATGTAGGCCAATGGGTGACCATTCTGTTGAAGAACTGCGCCCACCCTAGTGCCTGATGCGTCCGTCTCAATGTGAAATGGCAATGAAAAATCCAGAAGAGCCAAGACTAGGGCTGTACCGAGGGCCTGCTTGAGAGTAGTAAAGGCCGAATCATGCTCTGGCGTCCAGACAAACACCGAGTCCTTCTTCAAGAGATTTGTCAATGGTCTGGCAATGATACCGAAGTCCCAAACAAACTTACGGTAGTACCCGGCCAGACCGAGGAACCTGTTAGATAATCTACTGCTTCCTTGTGTGAACACACAATAAGGGAAGGCGGTGCCGAACTAGACCCCTGTTGTGATACTGTAGCCACTGTAGAGGCAGGCGCCGAACGGCTCACCTGCCGGACTGTAGCCACATGCAGGGACAGGCGCAAAAGTCAGTCCTGCTGTGTTATCTAGTCACTGTTGCAGCAGGGCAGCTGTACTAGGACTAGATGGATAGAGTTGTATATATAGTTTGCCACTACAACTCAACAAAGAGTTCAGATTTGCCATCTCCTATACAGGGCTCCGGCCAACGCTGGTGCTTGTACTGTGTGTGTATGCTTTGTTCTCCCTCTTCTTCTACCTCTAGCCATAGTGTGTGTGGTCGGACAACCTCTATCGTGCTCGGCCGTGGTCGGCAAGACTGGTGAGTGGTTGACTCACCTCAGCCGGTGATCCTGTGGGCTAACAAGTGGTATCGAAGCCGTACAAGCGTCGTCGCCGGACTAACCGCTAGCGATGATGAATGGTTCGGAAATGAGCGACAGCAGTGGCACTACTATGGCTGCCCAGCCATGATCAGAGGTCGTTGTTCGCATGGTGTGGGAGGTCAGCGGCACCAGTTGGCTGACGCTGACTCACACCAACTATGGAGAGTGGTCGGTGACAATGAAAGTCAAGCTCAGAGCCCGACGGCTCTGGAATGTTGTTGACAAAGGCACCGACAATGAGGAAGATGATATGTCAGCGTTGGAGGCTATCCTCACTACTGTACCGGTGGAGTACAGGGAGCCATTGGGGGCGAAAAGCTCTGCTAAGGAGGCATGGGAGGCTATTGCGGTGATGTGCGTCGGTTTCAACCGCGCAAAGAAGGCGACGGCCCAGCTTCTGAAGTAGGAGTAGGCCATCCTCAAGTTCAAGGGTGGTGAAATGGTGGAGGATTTCTCCCTCCGCCTACAGACGCTCATCAGCAAGCTGAAGAGCCATGGCGTCACCATCGATGAAGAGGAGGCAGTCTCCAAGTACCTCCACTCCATAGTGGCAAAGTACATCCAGATCGCTCTCTCCATAGAGACGATGCTAGACTTGTCCACCCTCACCATTGAGGATGTAACAGGCCATCTATGGGCGGTGGACGAGCGCCTAGAGCAGGTGACAACAATGAAGGACAGCGGCAAACTGCTGCTGACAGAAGAGGACTGGGCTGGTCGGAGGAACTCTAGGAAGGCAGCCTCCTCCAGCCACGGTGACGATGGCAAGCGCCGCGGCAAGGCTTCTTCGGAGAAGAAGAAGCAAGTCGACCCCAACGCCTGCAGGCGCTGCGGGAAGACAGACCATTGGGCACAGGAGTGCCCAAATCGCAAGCAAGAGAAGAAGGCTGAGGCTCATCTAGCGCAAGCTGATGATGATGATGAGGCCACTATCCTGATGGCGACGGTCTGTGCACTGCACGACGTCAAGGCCGAGGAGAGGGAAGAGGCAACGATGGTGGAAGGACCTAGGAAGGCCCTGAAGGTTGTCAACCTCGATGAACCACGTGCCCAAGTCCACCTCGAATGTGTGGGCGCCAACCAGGAGCAGCGGTGGTATCTGGACTCTGGTGCCAGTAACCACATGATGGGCTCCAAGGCATCCTTCTCCGAGCTCAACAACGATGTTACCGATACGGTGAAGTTTGGTGATGGCTCAAGGGTGGCAATCCAAGGGCGCGGCACCATCATCTTCAGGTGCCAAAACGGGGAGCACCACGCACTAACGGATGTATATTACATCCTGCAGCTGCGTTCCAGCATCATCAGCATTGGTTAGCTGGATGAGCACGGTAGCGAGGTACTGATCAAGGATGAAGTCCTTAGGATCAGGGACTAGGAGCAGCGACTTCTCGCCAAGGTGAAGAGGTCCCTGAACCGGTTGTACCTGCTCGACCTGAAGGTAGAGCAATCGGTATGCCTGGCGGCAAGGCATACCGAGGAACCATGGCTGTGACATGCCCGGTTAGGACATCTCAGCTTCGACGCTCTTGGTTGGCTGGAGAAGATGGTCCGAGGGCTACCCCACATCAAGCACGGAGGCGAGCTATGTGACAGCTGCCTGGCCGAGAAGCAGAGGAGGCTACCGTTCCCAAAGGCAGCCAAGTATCGCGCGAAGGATGCTCTCGAGCTCATCCACAGCGACCTCTGTGGGCCGATCATGCAAGCTACAAATGGTGGTCGGTGGTACTTCCTCCTGCTTGTGGATGATTGCAGTCGCTACATGTGGCTGCAACTCCTGACGAGCAAGGATGAAGCGGCGACAGCGATCAAGAAGTTCAAGATGCACGTGAAGGCCGAGAATGGCAAGAAGCTCCGCGTGCTGAGGACTGATCGCAGTGGCGAATTCACTTTGGTAGAGTTTGCTGCGTACTATGTGGATCAGGGTGTGGTGTGACACCACACCGCGCCGTACTCGCCATAACAAAATGGCATGGGGGAGAGGCGGAACCAGATGGTGGTCAGCATGGCTCGATCGATGATGAAGGCCAAAGGCATGCCGACAAGGTTCTGGGGTGAGGCGGTGACCACGGCGGTGTTCATCCTCAACCACACTCCGACCAAGGCCCTGACGAGCAAGACGCCGTTCGAAGCTTGGTATGGGCGCAAGCCGAGCATGTCCTTCCTCTGGACATTCGACTACATTGGCCACGTTAGGAAGACAAAGCCGATCCTCAACAAGCTGGAGGACAGGAGCACACTGATGGTGTTCCTGGGCTACGCGGAGGGTACCAAGGCGTATCGGCTCTACAACCCACGCGGAAACAAGGTACTTGTCTCGCGCGATGTCGTGTTCGACGAGAAGGCGGCTTGGGACTAGAGTAGTCCGAGCACGGGGGAAGCTGGCGGCTTCACCAGCACCTTCGTCGTCGAGCACCTGGTCATCCATGGTGATGGAGACGCTAGGGAAGAGGTGCCGAGCACTCCAGCGGAAGAGCCGAGCACTCCTGGAGAGATGCCGAGCACACCAAGAGTGGTGCCAGGAGGTTCTACAGTGGTGGCGACCACTCCAGGACGGGTGCCGAGCACTCCCGTAGTAGAGCCAAGAGGTCTTACAGTGGTGCCGACCACTCCAAGACTGAGGCTAAGCACTCCTACAGTGGTGCCAAGCACTGCAGGAGTAGTGACGAGCTGTCCAAAAGTAGTGCCGAGCACTACAACCGGGGTGCCGATCACTCTAGGTGTTGTGCCGAGCACTCCGGTAGAATAGGGAACTCCATCGATGCTGATCGAGTTTGCCTCACCTCCAAGTGACATCACTGTGTTCATGGACACCTTCCACAAAGGTGAGGAGGTGCGGTTCCACAGGCTGGACGACATCATCGGCGACACAGGGCCCTTAGGCCTGGCTGGGCGGCTGCTCAATGATCAAGAGCTGCTACTCATCAGCGCAGAGGAACCACCCACGTTCGTGCTGGCCGAGCACGACGGAAACTGGCGACAGGCGCTGCTGGAGGAGATGAAGGCGATCGGAGAAAACGAGACTTAGCAGCTTGTCGATCCACCTCCAAGATGCCATCTGATCAGCCTGAAGTGGGTGTACAAGGTCAAGCGGGACGAGCTCGGCGCCATTGTCAAGCACAAGGCGTGGCTCGTCACCCGAGGCTTTGTTCAGCGCGAGGGCATCGACTTTGAGGAAGTCTTTGCACCGGTAGTGCGCATAGAGTCTATCCATTTGCTACTAGCCTTGGCAGCAGCAAAGGACTGGCGCGTCCATCACTTGGACGTTAAATCGGCCTTCCTCAATGGCGAGCTGGCGGAGACGGTCTTCGTCAGGCAACCTCCAGGTTTCGCCATCAAGGGAGAGGAGCACAGGGTGCTCCAACTACGCAAAGCGCTCTACGGGCTGCGGTAGGCCCCATGAGCATTGAACGTCAAGCTTGGGTTCCAGCGGTGCGCAACCGAGCACGCGCTCTACACGCGTCGATGGGGGAAGGTGGAGCTCGTCGGCAGCGTGTATGTGGATGACTTGATCGTCACCGGCTTCAAGCGCGAGATGGTGGATCGTTTTCGAATGAGCGATCTCGGCGCACTCTCCTACTACCTCGGCATCGAGGTGAAACAGGGGAAGGAGGAACTCACGCTCGATCAGAGCGCGTATGCCTCAAAGCTGTTGGAGCGGAGCGGCATGGCTGAGTGCAAGCCATACGTGACTCCGATGGAGGAGCGGCTGAAGCTGACGAAGGCCAGCACCACGGTGAAGGTGGATGCAACACTCTACCGGAGCATCGTCGGCGGTCTGCGCTACCTAGTCCACACGAGGCCGGACATTACGTTCACCGTGGGCTACGTCAGTCGCTTTATGGAGGATCCCAGAGAGGATCACTGGGCTGGGGTGAAGCGACTACTGCGCTACGTCATGGAGACGGTGGATCAGGAGATCATTTTTCCCAAGACCGACGGAGTAGGCTGCAGCTCACTATGTTCAGCGATGCAGACATGGCGAGGGACATCGACGAACGGCAGAGCACCTCTGGAGTGCTCGTCTTCCTCGGGTCGGCTCCAATTTCATGGCTGTCGCTGAAATAGAAGGTGGTGGCGTGGTCTACGTGCGAGGCAGAGTACGTAACGGTGGCCACAGCGGCGTGCCAAGTTGTGTGGCTACGCCGGCTGCTGGGCGAGCTAACCGGCGTGGAAGCTTACCCACCAGCACTGATGGTAGACAACCAGCCCGCCATTGCCCTCGCGAAGAATCCAGTTCTGCACGACTGGAGCAAACACATCGACGTGAAGCTCCACATCCTTAGGGTCTGTGTCGATGGAGGGTAGATCGTCATCGAGTTCGTCGAAATTGGTCGGCAACTCGCGGACGTCCTCACCAAGCCGCTCGGACGTCTTCGACTCATGGAGCTGAAGAAGACGATCGGCATGGAGGGGGTACAAGGGATAGCAGTGGGATTAGGGGAAGAATTATTAGATAATCTACTGCTTCCTTGTGTGAACACACAACAAGGGAAGGCGGCGCCGAACTGGCCCCTGCTGTGATACTGTAGCCACTGTAGAGGCAGGCGCCGAACGGCTCACCTGCCGGACTGTAGCCACATGCAGGGACAGGCGCAGAAGTCAGTCCTGCTGTGTTATCTAGTCGCTGTTGCAGCAGGACAGCTGTACTAGGCCTAGATGCATAGAGTTGTATATATAGTTTGCCACTGCAACTCAACAGAGAGTTCAGATTTGCTATCTCCTATATAGGGCTCCGGCCAACGCTGGTACTTATACTGTGTGTGTATGCTCTGTTCTCTCTCTTCTTCTATCTCTAGCCATAGCGCGTGTGGTCGAACAGCCTCTGTCCTGCTCGGCCGTGATCGGCAAGACTGGTGAGTGGTCAACTCACGTGAGCCCGTGATCCTGTGGGCTAATAGAACCCACGCAATTCCCAGACGTTGGACGGCTTCGGCCAGCTGATAATGGCGTGAATCTTTGCGGGATTAGTGGACAAACCCTTCTCGCTGATAACATGCCCCAGGTATGACACAAAGCGTTGTGCAAACTGGCATTTGGACAACTTTATCTTCCACTGATCAGCCGACAGCCATTGGAATACTTGTGACAAGTGAGATAAGTGCTCCTCATATGTTCTGCTATACACCAGTATGTCATCAAAGAACACAATCACAAACCAGCGTAGCCCCGGAGCTAGTGTGGCGTTCATAGCCCCTTGAAATGTCCCAGGTGCACATACTGTCCTAGATGGGTTTGAAAGGCGGTCTTGAATTCCTCACCGGGTTCTAGCAGTATCTGATGAAAACCGGCGTGAAGATCCAAGTTGGAGAACCAACTGGCTTGAGACAACTCGTCCATCAACTGATCAAACACCGGCACTGGAAATTTAGATTTTGCTGTCAATGCATTGAGATGCCGGAAATCCACGCAGAATCTGTAAGTATCATCCTTCTTTTTCACGAGTAATACTGGAGAGGAAAAACTGCTGGAACTTGTCTGAATGAGACCTTGCTTCAATATGTCAGACACTTGTCTTTCAATCTCATCTTTCAGTCCTAGAGGGTAGCGGGGCGGATCCAGAACGGGGCTGCGCCCCGAGCTGAGCTGCTGATTCACATTCAAAACAGTCTGATGTTGCTTCCTAGGCCTCCTTTTGTCTAATTAAGATCATAGTTTTTTAGGCTAAACACCACATATGTTACAGGGGCTACATAGACTCGCCCCGGGCTGCAGCCCGGGCCCTGGATCCGCCGAACAAATACCGGACGAGCACCAGGAATTAGAGGTATGGTGTGATTGCATGCCCAAGAAGGAGGCAGCGATGTTGGCGGCTCAAACAAGTGCTTGAACTGTTCGACCAGAGCGCCGATCTCAGGGGGCAACATAGCCGGTACGTCATTCTCCGAGTTGGGGTCAGATAACTGACAGACTTGAAGGTACAGAGTTGCCGGACGCTGGGAAGTCATACCTTGCAGCACAGTAAATTGACCATTGTAAGGAAGAGCCAGCCACTTTTGTTCCCAGTGAATGTGCATTGGGCTGAAGGATGAAAGCCAGTCCATCCCCACAATAACATCAAAAGACTGCAGATCCAAGATTCTGAAATCCGAATGGAATTCACATTGGCCAACAGACCAAGGAAGCTGACACAGGAGACCCTCACTATGCAGAACTCCACCCCCTACAACCTTGACAGTACTAGCAATAGCTTTATGCTGCACATCAGTTAACTTGGCAACCACAGATTTGCTGATAAAGGATGCAGAGCTCCCAGAGTCAAGCAAAAAGCAAAATCAATACAGGATGTCCACCAATTGATCCTTCAAACTGCATTGTGCGGACAACCATGGAAGCACCAGCAGCAGCCTTAGAGAGTGCTAAATAGAGTTGCTCTGGAGCAGAGTCGTCTTTCGGTGACAGTGGAGGGCACTCGGCAGCCTCTTCAGAATCCCATATGTCCATCACAGCAAGCAAAATGTCAGGTGGACATTTGTGATCTCCACTTGCCAGCACACCGGTAACATAAGCCCATAGCCCGGCGGTAAGATTTAACCACCGCCAATTTGGACTCAGGCGTAGCAACACCAGCAGAGTCTCCCGCCGCAGCAGCAATGGGCAACTTGTCTTGACGAGGAGGCACGTGCGCATTATACTTGGATGGTGAAGAACTCCTTGATGAAGAAGACCAATCACCATAGCGCGACGGCTCGGACATCATGGGGCCGGCCACCTCTTCCTGCAACAATGCGATGCGAGCGTACAAGCAGTGTCGAGGTCTTTTGGGCGTTGCATCAAGACAACAGAACAGATTTCAGGCTTAAGACCGTCGATGAAACGCATAGTGTAGTACAGTGGATCGGTGGAGGTGGAGTAAGAAGACATCTGATCAACGAGCTCAGCGAATTGGGTGACATAGGCCGACACAGTGGAAATCTGTTTAACCGAAAAGAGTTGGCGGATGAGGATTTCATGTTGATCACGGTCAAATCGGTCATGAAGGAGTTTGCAAAATTCGGTCTAGGTACAACGGGGAATAGTGGTGTCAATTGAATGAATCTAGCTCTTCACGGGACCATCGACATGCTGGCGGGACACTCGAATCCACATTGGGGACTCGACACCATACATGGCAAAATAATCCTCAGCTAAGAGCATCTCCAAGAGTATCCTAATTTTTCTTCCTAAAACTTTGTAGTTTAGCAACTTCTAAAAAACTATTGGAAGGATTAGACAAGACCATCTCCAAGAGTTTCTAATAATTCACTCCTCAAAACATATTACAAAAGCATATTCCAATCATTCAATGGCATTTTCGTTAATACGATCATCTTCCTCCTCCTGAGGAGAAGCACGCAGATGGTGAGCTTGCTGCCTTGTGCCCGTACCTGAGAACAAGCACGTACAAGTCGCACAGTAGAAGCCATGACGCGGAGCCTTGGGCGCGGCGGCGGCGGCCACACCGGCGCGGGCGAGCATAGGGCCGCAACGGGCATGGCAGCGGCGGCAACACCGGCGCGGGCGAGCAGAGGGCCGCACGGCCGAGCTAGGAGCCACGACAAGCACGCCGACGAGCAAGGGCGCGTATCTAGGATGGCTATGGTGGCAGGGATAGCCCCATTGTCCCTGACGATGGCCTCCACCTCCATGGCGGTCTGGAGATTCTTCGGGTACAGCATACCTACACGGGACGCGTGAAGCATGTTGTAGTCAAGGGACATCCATCAAATGGAGCACGCCATGGAATTAAATCGAATCGAACTTTGATGCGCCAAGCTAACCAGAAGAGGGCGGCGCGGCGAATGAAGAGGGAACCGGAAGGAAAAGGCAGGAGCAAGCTGACCGTGGGAGATGATGGTGGACTCGAGGGCGACGACCGCGCCGCAGCGCGCGAGAGCGGCCACGACCTCTTTCCGCGTGACGAGAGTCCACGTAGTTTTACGCGGATGAGGTGGATTTTTTCCAACTTCTAAAATATTAGGAGGTTATATTAGGAGTTGTTGGCGAGGGATTTTTCACTTCTTTCTAAAAACTAAGGATTAGGAGAAGGTTTAGGGAACTCTTGGAGATGCTCTAAGGTACGCTAGGAACGGGGGTTTTCACTATTGAATCAGGGGAAAGTAAGTTTAGGCAAACGACCTAAGTGAGGATTTGGGGCTGGCGGTGGTAGATTTGGGGCTGGCGGTGGCGGTGGTGGTGGGCGAGGAAGCGGTGCCAATTGAGGAATCGAAATAGAGTGAGGAGCGGTGTTCATACCATTGGCCGGGACATTGGACGGGGTCGCATGCAACCCGGCCGCAAGATCTCGTGGCGAGGTTGGAACGTGGTGCCCACTGGGCCCATCGGCGAATGCTCCGGCAGAGGCACGCCCGGTCGCCGATAAAGGTATACCGAGTACGTCGGGTCCGGCCACAATGGGGTGAAGCAGGAACCCAGGAGGGTGAGTCAAGGAAGCCAGAGACGCGTGATCCCAAGTCTTCGAGATCTTCTGGACCTCTAGCTTGAGATCGTCGATGAGAGCCTCAACCTCCGGGGCTAGGTGCCCAGATCCGTAGCCGCCGTCTCTAGGGTCGTCACTCGGTCCGCTGTCTCGGCGAACATGTCGTCGACGCGGATGGATTCGAGGGCGGAGAGGCGCATGTGGACATCGTCGGACCGGTCGACGTAGACAGCCTCTAGGTTGGTGAGCCGCGCATGGACGTCTGCCTTAGCGAGCTCGGCGCAGTCTGATTCGAGGACGGCAGCCGTCGATTCAAGGGCGGAGACGCGCTGATCGACCTCGTTGGCGCGAGCGGAGTGAGCCTGCTCGAGGTTGGAGAAGCATGACTCCCACTTCTGGTCTTGGGCATCAAACCAGCGGTTGATCTCATCGAGCACGAGCTTGAGGTTTGGATCCATGGCGCCGCGGGCACATTGAAGGGGGGTGAAGTGCGCGTGGGGCAAATCGGGATCCAGGACCGGATAGTCTGATACCAAATGATAGCAGAGAGGTGGGGGGAGGAGCAACTTGGGGGAGAAGGAAGAACACAGGAGAGAATCTTAGATGAGTGCTTGATAAAAGTTTAGAGTTTACAGTTTTTTGATAGGGAGAATTATCTATTTGGCACTTGAAACAAATCAGTGTTTCGTATTTGGCACTTAAAAATTTGAACTTTCTTATTTAGCACCTAGTTGAAATTTGCTTTCGTAAATGGCACTACCGACCAAACAAATCAGTGTTTCATATTTGGCACTCAAAATTTTGAACTTTCTTATCTGCACCTAGTTGAAATTTGCTTTCGTAAATAGCACTACCATCCATTTTAAACAGTAACAGTGTCAAGTGACTGGCAAAATGACATGAATACCCTTGTTTGTAGAAAAACCCATGGTGCCAAATAGGGAAAGAATAAATAAACATGTTGTCAAATAAAGAAATCATAAAAGGTTATTTGAATTGGTGACATTATAATTTTTACGAATTGGAAATAAACCATTACTATTTAGGCCAATATAAACGTGGGAGATATGGATTTTAGAAGATGGTTGTTTGTTTGATGCAAAATAAAATATTCATATTTGCATGTACGTGATTGGCCTGCCATTGGGTTCGTGCACGTGGTTGCTGGAGAGGCGTTCCGTGCTTGCTGACTCTAAACAGGCTTCGGCCTTTTGGTCTTGGGCCCGTAGGAACACAACAGAGGGAGAGGGGTACAGAACACATAAAGGGACAGAGCAAGGGTGTCGTCGTGCTCCTCAGGCACACGTCCGCCATGGACGGCTGCTGGAGCTCGGCTAGCGGGCGATTTCGGCCACCATTCTCGAATCCAAGGGCATGGGGAGGGAGAGGAGAGGTAGGGGATTCACGTAGGCTAGCTACCTCGGCCGATTGCAGCGCGGGGAGGGAGATACACGGGCGCTCTCCTCTCTGTGCAAGGGCAGAGGAGGATGAAGATGAGCGAGGGGTGGGTGGCTGCGGAGATGAGCGGCTCGGCGTGGTGGAGGAGAGTCAAGAGGCGAGAGGGGCGCCCCTTGTATAAGCAGCTGGAGGAGCGGGCTCAACACCACGGCATGGCCGCGATAGAGCTGGCACGCGGAGGACGGGCGACGTGCGTGGCGCAGCTGACGCCCGTGCAGCGCGGCGTGGGGTAGTAGCTTTGCAGAGCTACGGAACAAGGCAAGCAGCGGGTGGCTATGGCGCTGAGACGACATCCGCGTTGACGGTGCAGCGGACGCCGGGGCAGCACGGCGTACGTGGCGCAGTTATACCTTGCTGCTCTCCCTCTCCCTCGTGGTTATACCTTTGCTCGCCGCGCCATGCACTCGCCATTGCCACGCTCAAGCTCCGCCACCACGTTAACAGCTACTCGCACGGCCACAACCATCTCCGACGCCACCACCCCAGGCCACGGCTCGTCGAGAAGCCTCGCTAGCCGGCTGCGGCGGCTCAGGCCACGCCCCCCCTCCCCCACCCCTAGGCCACGGCTCGTCGAGCAGAGGGCGGGGGTGGCCTGCTCGCGCTGCGGCCGTGGAGCCAGGACAGCCTCGCATAGTGGCACAACAAAGCCGGGGAAGAAGGGGAAGAAGGTCGCGGGATCTAGGATTTCGGGGTCTCGGCCAAATTTCAGTAACAGATGGTACATTGGACATAGGGAGAAAAAACTGACACGATCAAACCAGTCAACTAACAGATGAACAATGAAAATGAACGGCAGTGCCATTTAAGAAAGAGAATTTTAACTTAATGACAAATAGAAAAGTTCAAATTTTTAAATACCAAATACAGAACACTGATTTATTTCAGTGCAGATAGATAATTCTCCCTTTCTGATAACCTTTCCCTCCCTCTCTCGATACATATATATCACTCACACACGCCACTCAGGGCCAAGTACTGGTGGGTTGGGCCTTCTGTTCCTCTTGGGCCGAGTCTCAGCCGGCTGGTCCAAGTGCTCTTGGTCATCGGCCTCAGCAGAGGCTTCCTCACTTGCAGCAGACGGCGAGGGGGCAGGGCTACTGACAAGTCTGAGTAGCTTTTTGGGTTCCGGCCGATCCTATGGGTAGCTGCGAGGCTTTGGTTTTGCAGCAACCACATAAAAGAGTCCACCTTCTCTCCTAGGTTTGCTTGATCCCACATGCATTTTCATCTTTCCAGCATCTTGGTAATCCACATCAGCAACATTTTCTGTCCCGTCCAAAGTCACTCTCTTAAAGCACACAGAGTTACGAAAATTCCAGAAACATCACAATATATAGCCGAGCTAATAATGTTATAGAAATTTTTTACAATGGTTGGAGGAATTTTGATGGCTCACGTCGCACGATCCGACGGCTAGAAAGGCAGAAAACGATGAGAGGCGATGAGAGCGAGGCGATGGGAGGCGATAGGTGTGTCTATGGTCGGTGGACCCATATGTGTCACGTCGCCTCTCATCGTCTCCAAAATTGAGGGGATTAGGACTCTAAATCAAAAAGTGATAATTCCTTTCTCGTAGTTCTTTTATTTAATAAAGGGTAAAATGGTAAATCCATAATTGCAATAAAAAATATTTTGAGTAGTATAGGTAGGGTGTATGATTCAATTAAGTACCGTAGTTAGATAAATATTTTCTTGAGTAGTATAGTTGGGATGAATAATTCAAGCTATATAGCTTATTTCTAGGGTTTATTCGAGCTCCAGCGCTCTGACTGGATCCGGTCAATGGCGGCGCAGAGGGGGTCCTCCCGGCCTGGATCCGGCCAAGGGCGGCGCGGAGGTGGGCTGCCTGGCCTCGATCCGGTTAACGACAGCGCGGCCTGGCCTCGATCCGGCCAAGGGCGGCATGGAAGAGGCCGCCGGCCTCGATCTGGCGAACGGCGGTGTTGCTGCCCGAGCTCTGTCAAGGGCGAAGCGGAGGAGGCCTCCCGCTTTTGATCGGGCCAAGGGCAGCATGGAGGAGGGCCGCCTGGCCTTGGGGTCATCGAGCTTGTCGCACTCCGCTGCGGTTACCTGCGACGACGTTGGATGGAGACGCCAGTGGAGGTCTCGGCAGTGGGCTTTGTTGTGGCCGTCCCATCCCCATCCCCATCCCTGGCGCCGGCAACCAGATCATCCAGCTCGGCCATGTCAGGTCCATATTCTAGATGAATCCTCATCAGTTAATCGAATAGATGTCAGGTGAAAACATTTTCCTGCAAATTTGTGATTCAAAACATGAGATGTACACTCTTCTGATGAGGTTGCTTTGCAGGAATCAAGATTACTATGACAACAATGCTCTAAATTGTTCAGCAAATGAGGATGTTGAGACAAGAATTGGTACTAACATGGATAACATTGATGGGCCTTCAGTTTCAGAGTCTGATGTACTGAGGCAGGGAGCCATAGATGTGCCTGGTCGTCAATATTGACCTGCCATCAGTTTCAAGTCATGGATATTCAAACACAACACAGCCAAATATTACAATGGAAGACCCACAAGGAAACGCACAAGCACAACCCCTTTCTCATTTTTCTTGCTTACTGGTACGTTCCTCTTTTTTCTTAGAAGAGATAGGATCACTGACAGTTCTATTATGATGAAATAAGGGCTAGAAACTTAACTTTCACCTATATAAAACTTGTCCTTTGGATTTGTTGCCTTGATCACAGAAGCATTAAGTTGACCAATATTAAGCTTTGATGAAGTTACAAATTTATCTGTTTAGCTTAGGTTGAGGAAGAAAATAATAGCGTTGATGTTCAGTAAGTCTTTGCTTGCTATTTCTATTGCATTAATTGCTTTAATGGTTTTGGGGTCTTTTTCTTTTAACAATCCCCAGGGGGTTCCATCCCAGCCATCGCACCAGCTCTGGCAGCACAGCTACTAAACCTTTAGATATCAATGAAGTAAGATTTTACTAATTTCGCTACAGAATCATGTTTGCATACTTAGGTTATATGATTTTCATTTGTCCAAACAAACATTTACAGGTCGTATTTCAGTAACAACCTGCACATTTCTGAGGTACAGGGAGAGAAATCAAGGCCTGTAGATATTTGTGCCATTGAGGTAAATCATTATTACCATAGAAATAAACAGCCTAGCAGCTCAGCCTCAGATGATTAGTATTTAGCTATCTCCATGATCTGTAGTGCAATGATCAAACTGCAGCTGGCATAACCATTCTGAAGTTATATAACTTATAATTGGGGTGACAAAGGATACGGGTTAATCAACAACTTGAACATGTTCAAGCAGGCAAATCATTTGGCTACCCAACAAAAATTGTTTCAACTGTTGAGACGATGGTCTATCACAACACTGATTACAATCTGTAAAAGTTTAAAGGCAAAACACCGATCAATCACAAAATCTTTTAACAGAAAAATAACTCTGGCAATCAGGAGAATGCTAGTTCCTAGGTGAATCGCATTGGTCCCATTTCCCCCTCTATTCTTCCATTTGCTAGTGGCAAACACATACTCTGATGCTGCTTACTGAAAGAAAGTAACGCATTCTCAGGGACAATGTTTTCAAGTCGTCTGATTAATCATGATTAATCGCGACTAATCATCCTTATCGGTCCTTAGTGACCGATTTGGGGTACCGAGGCGACCAGCTCGATCAGAAAGCTGGTCGTCCGATTAATCAAAGAGTAATCGTTATTAATCGTCCGACTAGGACAGAGACGACTAGTTTGGTTGCTCTGTTTTTTGGGCCTGTTTAACCAGGCCTATATGTGGCCTATTGGGCTTGCAATTTGGTCTGTTAAGGTTAGAATAGACACCAAAAAGCAGGAGGCACGCAGGCACACGCCGCAATTTCCCCCCCCCCGTGCGCCTCTAGTCTCCCGCGCGCGTTTCCTCCCTCCCACGCACGATTCCTCCTCCGCGCGCTCTATTCCCTGTCTCTGGTGACCTATTCTCCTCCCTCGCACACTATTCTCCTCTCTGGTGAGTTGTGTAGCCGGCGGCGCCCTCTGCCAGGTCAAGTGGTCGCCGTTCTTCGTGATGAGCTGCTCCGACGACGGTATGTGCCTTTCCCTTCTCCATCTTCTTCCCTCCTCCCCCATCCCTCACTCTGCAGCCTCTCTGGCTCTCTGCTAAACTGCTAATTGGCCTGGTCGACGACTAATCACGATTAATCTCCTGGTCGGTTCCATGGCGACTAGGTTCGACTGAACGACTTGAAAACATTGCTCAGGGAAATTAGGAGCTCCATGTAAAAGAGAAGGCTTACAGAGATGCTACCGGCACCATTGCCAGCGGCGTCGAAGTTGTAGAGCCGTAAGACAGACTCCGAAATCTCCACGGACTGGATCTGAACGAGAACGACGGCGGGGGCGAGGCTAGGGCGACGGCGGGGATGGCGGGGCCGAGGGCAGGGCTGCCACCGCGGCGGGCGACGACGAGGGCAGGGTGGTGGTGTCGGCGGTGTGTGAGGAAAGTGGGCAGAGCGGCTAGGGCGAGCACGCGAGCGAGGTGCGTGCGACTGGGGCAGACTGGCGAGTTCGGCATGGGGTCTGGGTGGAGGGTCGTGCGCAATGATCATATTGTCCGTGGACGAATAAAATCAATACAAATAGCTATTTTGCGGAGGCGATAGGAAGCGATTCCAACCATTATAAAAGATCTTAATGTTATAAAGAACAAACTTCTTATTAGTAAGCCATCTAATAGTAGCAATAAGTAACATCCTCCGAAAGATATGTTAAGCAGATCTGAGAGCTGTAGATGCAACGGGAAAAAACAAGTTGGCGTGCGGCAAGCTAATAGCGCCGGCGTCAAAAGCCCAAAAAGCTTGCTACTCTCGTAGTGTGTGCCAAAGGTTCTTGGCAATCCATTGAACTGCTATCTTTTTTGGCACGACTAGACTAACAGCTCCTTTGATTTTAAAGAGAGCTGGTACGTACTGCAAGCCAATCCTTTGGGGGTCTGAAAATGGATGGGGACGGGGATGTGGATATGTGGGCTGGACAGATGATAGCTGATGAGCACGGGCTGATTGGAGCCTTAGCACGGCTTGACAGATGATAGGCTAGGCGGCTATCGGTGTCATGTTCACGTACGTCAATTACCCGGCCGCAACAAGAAAATCTGTCCGAGTGTTGCTCGAGCGTCAGTTGCGTCACGCTGGTTGAAAAAACCTGTCAGAGAAGGAGGACATATGCTCTTTCGTTCCCAATTTTGTTTGAAAATGACGCGTAGCTGGTACTAAGTGGTAATGCGTCGCCAATATCTGATTTTTACCAGGGTCACATCTATCAATTTTTTTACCAGGGTCAGCCCTTAGATTCTGACGGCCCGTTACCAGGGTCACATCTATCAATTTTTTACGACGAATTTGAATATCTGATTTTTCAATACATTGAAGTATTGAAACCATGTATAAAAATTAATTACTCTAATACAATAACTCTTGACACTGTACCACTTAATGTCTCCTTTAGGAAAAGAAAAACATTACTAGGCAATACTGTAATTTGTTAGCAACACTGTGCCTAGTATGAAGAGACATTTTCTTTTATTTGCTAGAAAATAATGGTAAACTCTATGTATTGATATCTTATCGACATAAGGACAAAGGTTTCTTAGAAAATTTAGTGGCTAAAATTGTTTTTAAAATAAAAATTGCGGGGTTTAAAAAGAAGGGTTATTTTAACCAAAAATAATTCCACTAAAAAAGCAGAGATTTTGTGTGGCAATGGTGAATTTTCATGAGTTAAGAACGAGCTCACACAAAATTAATCCTTTTTGTGAAGGTGTTGCCAAAACGGTCATGAAAATACATTTTTCATGAAGGGGTGTGTAAACCTTCGTGAAAGAAGATTATTAATGTGCACCTAAACTCTTATGAAAATTTGCTTCACACCGCTAGAAAAACACCCTCACACACCACACAATTTCATCACGGGTGTTGTTTTTCTTTCAGGCGCCATGTGAAGTCTAGCCCTTGCTTGCAAAAACCAAATTTGGCCGGCCCAATTTAAGTTCTTAACAGGTAAACCCTAGCCCTTCTTCTGCGTAGAAGGAAAAAAATTTACCTCGTTGATCTATTTTTGTTGTCTGATTTTTTGGATGAATTTCAAGATATTTTACCATTACCCTTAAAACAGTTTATTACCTCACTGCCTAGGTTAAGCGGTTTCAAGGCACTTTTATCAGTTTTTACAATAAAAAATCTGGTAAATACCATATAAGGTTTTTACACCCTGAAAAATGTATATACGATTATTAAATTTTGAGAAAATCCTAGAGATGCATCGGGACATGACATAAACCAAATAAAACATTTAGAGCTCGTGAAAATATCTCTAGAAGATTCTAAGAAAATAGATTTAGCTCTAGTGCAATGGAAAAATACCCAACAAATCTAGAAATTCCCAAAATATTCTAATTAATGCAGTTTCTGCCCGGACGCAGCCTACGATCAATGACTACCCCAAACGCCCATCCTGATGGTTTCTTTTGCCCGACTAGGCCTTGGCCGCCCTAGGCCTCCAATCAGGCCAAAGGGCTTAGGTGTTCACGACATCGGCACCCCTGACAAAATCAAATTAGGTTCGAAGGCCTGCCCATCAATGGGCTCGAGGCCACCCAAGACCAAACCATAAGTGAGGTATGAGCCTGATGGACCTACTAGCAGTGTATTGTCTAGCATAGAGTGGCCTGAACACTATAGCACATATCTGAGTCCAACTTTGAGACCAGTCGAGGTTTCCCCGTCGAGGGAGGCAAACGGCCATGGCTAGGAACCCTTCGATGGGGGACTTGGTTCCACTCGGATCTACTAGATATCAGCTCTAGGAGTACAACATTCGGCCATCTGAATGTCGTACGAATCACCCCCTTCAATCACCGACCTCCCAAGAGCGGCACGTCATGTATATTCACATCCCTATATATAGTGACCCTATGCATAACTGGATCTGGGAGTCGTTTTGTCAACCGAAGGACAAGGTTTTTTTTATGGTTGCCGACCAAGAATAGGCTAAGCGCCAATAATATTTTGAGAAGGAGGCACATGGATCTGGATTCATTTGAATCTGTTCTTTGTCAACAGTCAATTGAAGAGACAGCTGAACACCTCTTCTTTAGATGTCCTTTTGCAGTGGACCGCTGGAACTTGCTGAACCTGACAGTAAAGCAACAAGGGAGCTTGTCTGAAATCCTAGAGGGGTTTACCTTGCAACTGGGCTCCAAATTCTTCATGAACCCAATAACTCTAATGGGTTGGAGAATTTGGACTGCTGGGAATGACTTAATCTTCGAGGGTCTGCAACCAAACTTTCAGTCTAGTTGGAGAACTTTCCAAAAGGAGATTGCCCTGCTTTCTCTCAGGGCAAAAGAAAGATCAGCTCATTCGTTTGAATCATGGGTGTCAAAATCTGTTGTAATTGCTCTTCTTAGCCTAATTTTTTTTCTTCCTTTTTCGTTTCTTGAGCTCTCTGTCTTGTAACTGGTGAACTTTTGTTCGATAGTTTAATTTCTGTAGGAGCTTCAGCTCCTCTAGTTCCTTCAAAAAAAAAGTTCAGATTAAAAATAGGTAAAGGTAGGCGATGTACTTTTTGCTTAAAACGTGTGGGATGGCGACGTCGAACAAACCACGTCATGCGCGTAGTCGTTAGTGGAGGGCTCGCCGGGTGTACGTCAGTCGGATTTATTTAATTAGTCCATGACCAAAGTCTAATCAAGTATACCGGGTACCTTTTGATGTTCAAATATGATGATTGACTCGCTTACGCTGTGTTTGGTTTACGGAGTCATACCATGCTTCACGAGGTGATGCATTATAAGTTTATCCTATAAATTTTAGCAGAATTAACCCATTCTTCATGCATATATTAATTATTAGTTTATGAGGAATGATGTGATGATGGATCTAACTCATTCTATTACATGAACCAAATAAAAAAGTGAGAAGCGAGAAGAAATGAACCACCTCATTCATCGAACAAGCGCACTCTTGTTTCTTCGCCACCGGATTCACCATTAGTTTCTGTACATCAGCTGTCGGTGTGGTAGAAGACAACCGTCGCTTGCTTTGCTTCATCTAGGCCTGGTTTAAATTCAGGGTGTAAAGTTTTGGGGTATTACATTGGGTGTCACATGGGGATGTCGTATTGGGTGTTCGGATACTAATAAAACAACAAATTACAGAATCCGTCGGTAATCTGCTAAAGAATTTATTAAGCCTAATTAATCTGTCATTAGTAAATGTTTATTGTAGCACCACATTGTCAAAATCATGGACTAATTAGACTTAAAAAAGTCGTCTCGCAAACCAGTCTCAATCTGTGCATTTAGTTTCGTAATTAATCTACATTTAATACTCTATATATACTCCCTCCGTCCCAAAATATCTGTCGCTTTCGCTTTCCGAGAAACAACTTTGATAAAATATATATTACAAAATATTAATATTTATGGTACATAATTAGTATCATTGGAAAGATCTTTGAATCTAGTTTTTTAATAAATTTATTTGAAGATACAAATGTTGTACGTATTTTCTACAAATCGAGTCAAATTTGTGGCACGAAAACCAGAAACGACAGTTAATATGGGACAAAGGAAGTATGTGTGTCTAAATATTCGATGGGACAGCGACCGTTACCAAACACCCCCTAGTCTAGTTCGTGAATCGTGAAGACCAGCCCACGGGTTCACTTGATGTGACCGCAACAGAATGGAGAGCATTCAGATACTGCTGTCTATATCAGGCCGTCAAAACAACGTGACTCCAGGCAGCACGTCCGGGGACAAAAGCCTGTTTCATATTGAGGCCTTGTTTAGTTCGGTCAGAATCGGCATTTTGCATAGTGTTTGATGTGACGACAAACACTGTAGTAATTTTGTTTGTATTTATGAATTATTGTCAAACATTGACTAATTAGGATTAAAAGATTTGTTTTGCAAAGTTCAACCAAACTATGCAATTAGTTTTTGATTTTATCTACATTTAGTACTCCATACATGTACTATAAATTTGATGTGATGAAAAATCTTCTTTTTGCATAGTGCTAAAGTTGGGAGTTTGGGAGAAACTAAACAAGTCCTGAGCGTCCGAGCAGCGCACTCTACACGGCAGTTTGGCCTGTTTGGATCGGAGCTCCGTTGTTGCCACTTGTCAGGCATCATTGACTTGACTCCAGGCGGCGACTTGGAGCGACCCAACGCGAGGAGATGGAGATCGATATGAGGCGACGTAGTTGACCGATAACGTTGAACTGGGTTGATCAGCTCTGAACCCATGTGCTGATATCGATGTCGAGGTCATTGTTGCATGCCCTACTATACAAAACGAAGGAGAAAATTAGAGCATAGGCACCATATATAAAAAGCAATGAGTCTGTCTATGTGTTTTATGTAGTTTCAATACATGAATTTTTTTACACCATAGAATTAAGATTCAACGACCTCCATCCTCCTTCTACCTTCAGCCTTCTTCTACCTCCAGTCTTCTTATACCTTCAGATAATCACAAGATCACAGATCCACAAATCTACATATTACAAAAAATATTTTTTTTCTATACAAGTAGAAGAGGACAAATCCAAACAGCTTTCGTACGTACACCAAATTACGCCATCGCTGACCAGAGAACAACAAATGTTAGTGGGACGGTCCATTCTGAGATGCTAGTGAGATCTAGACGCCGCCGCCACCATGCCGGCTGCTGGCTAGCGCTGTGGTGTACGTACGAAAGCTGCCCACAGTTGAGCAGAGAGAAAGAAAATCCATGTGTTTTTTATGCTAAAAAACATGTGTGTTGTATAGCATTTCTGAAAGCAATTTATTTACTCCCTCCATCCTAAAAAAATAATATTATGGAATTCATTTTTTGTCTTAAAAAGAAAATAATTCAATGTAGTTGGGGCTATCTTTATTCTTTACAGCTGTATGCATGCAGCGTTTTGTGGGGTTTGTTTTCTCTCTGATATATCCGCATGTATGTATACACATACTCCCTCTGTCTTGTATTATAGGGCATTATAGGAATTTTAAGATAAATTAAGAGAGACATAAAAGACACATGTACCCTTATTTTATTTTCTAATCAGATGTTATTATCAACGTGATTAATGGTGATTGGTTGATAAATGGAAAATATTTTTTTTCAAATGTAAAATTGATTTTTATCCTATAGAATGCATTATATTTCAGGACAAATTTTAAATGCTAGAATACACTATATTACAAGACGGAGGGAGTAGGTTAACGAAACTTCCAACGCAGGTCGGATGAGTAGGGCATATGAATTAATGTCAATACATATTTACGATAGTTGGGTTACTATAACACTTGAGGATATTTACCATAACATTATAGTAAACCACTTAGTAAAGAGTTACTATAATCTCGTAAATGAACATAGTAATTATCGTAACTCAAAGTGGCTACAGAATAAGTTATTTTGTAGCCAGCTACAGGGTACTATATATATATATATATATATACGAGTACATTCTTTTCACAAGTGGTAATGACTTAGGTTGTGTATTTGGTTTAGCTTTTGAAAAGTGTTTCTAAATCAAAAAGTAGAACGTCAACCAAACAGGTTGAACTTGAAGCTACTTCTGCATAAACAGTTGTTTTCGCACAATACAATTTTCAAAACATCTTGGACCCCATTTTTCGTTTTCAATTTTTTGTTTTTCCATGTGTGTGAAAATAGATAAATGTTTTACAACTTTTTCATGAGAGATAAAGAGACAAATATGTTTCATAGTTGTGCCAATCAAAAAACTTGTAGCTTTTCAGAACACATAACTCATAACAACTTTTACATAGTTTACAATAACTTTTCCACGGTTTGTGGTTCAACCAAATAGACTCTTGCTTTTCCAACCTACTGTATGTAGGAGCTGAGAA
This sequence comes from Miscanthus floridulus, assembly GCF_019320115.1. Lineage (NCBI taxonomy): Eukaryota > Viridiplantae > Streptophyta > Magnoliopsida > Poales > Poaceae > Miscanthus > Miscanthus floridulus. The sequence continues at coordinate 45,968,795 of NC_089588.1, forward strand.
AAGCTTTCTTCGCCGCCTATTTTCTTCCTTGATGGGCCTGCATATCAACTTGTGATGAAAACATACTTTGGATTCCTATGGTCCCACTAAATGATGGCGCGCAATAGGTACCTACAACCCGAAACCCAATGAATTTTTTCCCATGTAAGCTAATTACACGCATGTAAATACCATTCCAGTACCAGCCAAAATGGACAAAAAAAATCTCATACTAATAACAAAACGAACACAACAAGAGGTGGATCTCCTACCAGTTGGGATACTGGTTAATTCAGATCATCTGACTAATTCTGAGCATATTAGTTTTTAGCGGGGTGGTATTGACAATTTTGCTAATTTACTGACTCATGGCTGTGTTATTAATGGGTGAAAACCTTATGCACTGTGAGTTCATGGGTACATGCATGGTTCTGCACTATTTAAACCTATAAATCCATATAAACCTATATTTTTTATGCAACTATAATTTAAAGTCATCTGACAACGTAATATACTCCAAAACATTATCCAACTAGTGCCATGTAAGGACCTGCATATATACTTTTTTTGTATTATATTTGTTATATATGTGTAGTCCTATTGACTATTGTTTACCCACATATTCATAGTTTAATGCATGTGTTACTGTTCTTCCAGGGTGGTGGGCAACCTATGGGTACCGACTAACCGCATGGCCATCCGTATGAGCACACAATTGCACCCACACATGTAAATGGGTTTCTTCGCGAGCGCAAAAATTCTAGGTAGTGTTTGGTTTGGGGACGTAGCTAGTTGGACTGGATGGACCTAACCCAATTTTAGGAATGGGACAGTCCCTATTATCCATTTGGTTGAGAGGATGGGACGGTTCATGTTTTCTGTTTGGTAGAAGGGATGGAAGGATGATGGAGGATGGAAGGAATTTTAACACCATCAGCTACAGTTCTGTGGGCCCCACAAGATAACTTTATCTTCTCCCCGCGTCCTCTTCGACTTCTGTCTACCCACAACTCAACCGCTCGCCCTAGGTGCCTCAGCCGCCCACCCTAGGTGCTGTCGCTAGCCGCCCTAGGTGCCTCCACCACCCGCCCCAGGTGCCGCCGCCAATGCACAGAGCTCACTGGCTGCTCCCTTCTGCCCCACCAGCCCCAGGTGCTGCCGCCTTCTGCCCCCCAGCGCACAGAGCTCGCAGGCTGCTCTCTTGCACCCCTCACAACCACGAAGATGGAGGACCACGCCATGTACCGGGACGACCCCATCCCCTCGATTTTGTGGGACGGGGGTGCCTTGAATCTGAGGGGTATATTCTCCTCAGGGACAGACCCACCCCCGACTGCCCCTCATCCAAACACCGGTGATCCTAGGATCGCACTAGCCCATCCCAGATGACCCCTTGAACCAAACACTACCCAAATGATTATGGATATGTGTGTGTGATACCATGTGTGCCACCCCATGCTTTTTACTCCATGATGTAACGGTCAAGCTGTAACAGAACCGACCAAATCATAAGAACGTAAGAACAAAAACAATCACCGAAGCGATCAAATTCCTGTACTTAAGTTCCCATAATCCCGGTAGTCCGGAAATCACGAAGGATTTCAACCAACTCTCGACATACAAACCAAGATCGTAGTGATTCAACACAACACATCATCCGTTACAACATTTCACAAGTAGCATTCGGATTACATCCATCAGAGTTGAAGTAGAATATTACAAACCAAGTTTGAGTGTGCGGAAGCAACATAGTTTAGTACAAAACATCATGGTTTTCAAATACATTGCCAAGTCTGAGTCATGTCCCACAAAAGCATTATCAGGTACGAGAACTAGTAGAGACCGTGCCCAACGGTCTAGTCTTCATCCCCAGCTGGGAGAAGGCAGTACTTGTAGCAACCAAAGTAGAACTGGTCATCTGCAACAGGTGGGAGATAAACCCTGAGTACGAGAAGGTACTCAGCTAGACTTACCCGTCAAAACCAGAATTAAAAGACACCAAGGATCATGCAAGGCCTTTCAGGTGGGCTAGCTTGACACAGTTGCATAAAAGAGCTTATGATTATAGTAACCAATTTAAACTAAGCATCAAGCTTATCATTATTTACCTGTCCACTAGATTAGCACCTGCACTAGAGCACTCACTTATTAGGAGCGAACAATATTAACCATAGCAGGTATAATAAGGCTGTCATCATCATATCATCATTTCCGAACCATTAAGTTATTAAGTGTATCTACATTGGAGATAAGCCCGTCAAGTTCTCACTAACCGGGAGAGACGGCGACTCAAATCGAATTACAACTCAGCTGAGGGGGTATTCCTAACTCTCACCCTGGCATACTTTGCAAGGGTAGCCGTGGGTCACCTTTGGGACATCTCAGGAACCAAATTCGCGGGTTCGATCAGCGCCAGCACTCTCAGGGATTACCCTTCTGCCAGGACGACCAGGACTTTTAAATCACCTGCCCTTGGACTCACGTCTATGGCTCCCTTCCGAGGCGCACTTTATACTTATCGACTCCCGGCCTGAGGTGAGCTACTCGGCTTCGTGGTCGGTCTCTAGACCCGGCCAACTAAGAGAGAGGCATGCGTTCAACATGAACAGGAAAGGCTCCAAGAATCAGTCCTTAAGCGACACGGACGGAGTCACTGCAAACCGGCAAGCCTCCGCCCGGTCTTCATTTCAATTTAAGACTGGTTCTTTTCCACGATAGCAAATATAGCCAACCGTGCCACATGTATCTTCCTATATCTCGCAGGTGACAGGAAATCACCTGACTTCTACCGTGTTTAAGCAGGGCTAAGCACTACACGAGCCTGAGCTACATAGGATTCAGGGTAACAATATCTGGACAAGGATTGGGTAACCAATGCAGCAAGTGTTTGCATCCAACACCTAAACTTAATGCAACAATATATGAAATAATAATACTGTAACTGCAGTTTCGGAAATTAGGAGGCTTAATATGCTCCGGGGCTTGCCTTTCACAAAGTTGCAAGGACGGTGATCCAGGGCACTCAACGGCGACCTCGTCTGGCACTTCTCCAGAAGGCTGCTCCTCCTGAATCTCCGGTGTCGGCTGCTGCTGCTCGCTCGGTTCCTCGAATTCCAGCAGGGTCACTCCTTCCGGTACACCTATTGCATGCTGATGCACGAGATGAATATCATGGATGCATAAGGAATGACATGATGCTCATGATGAATGAATTACAGTAATTGTTTAACGAAAACATCACTGGACACTCGTTTACCGAGTAAGACTAGCCCTATTCAAATCACTTTAAGCATGTATCTAACTTAACTTAAAGAACAAGATCAACTTACCTAACTTGCATAACCTAAGATAAAGATGCTCATCTTCGGTTAAAGGCCTAACACCTAGGAATATTACCACAACTTAGAAATAGTAACGGTATACATAATTTAACATTTAAAGTTTCATATACATACAAGTATTCCCGTAATTAAATCACAACACGAGTTATACAAATCCAAATGACTTGCATGAGGACATTCTGGAAAGCTTATGAAATGTTCTACAAATCAATGGTAAACAACAAAGCATGATTCTGATGTTAACTAAATCAATTTCCAGCAAACCTAGAATCTGCCCAGAATGACAGGGTTACTAACTTAATTATTTAATGATTGTGCAAAAGCATACTTTGATCAAACCAAGTTTACCAACTTGTTTTTCATACCTAAGAAACATCAAAAGTATAGTGCCAACTTCTAAATAAATTATTTAATATCCTTTTTCAACTTATTTAGTTAATTAGGTGATTTAAGCAATATATAGTAAAACTATTCATAAAAATCTACAAAAATTACAGTAGCTATCTCATGCTGCACATAGACTACTATAAAAATTTCAAAGACATTGGGCAAGTAGAACTTGTTGTATCCAAAATAACAGATGACATGTCTAATTTGAGCATAATTAGGAAACCCTAATGAAAAGTGTCAAGCAACAGATTTCACATTTTTTCTAACATCATTCTAGCATCAGAACCTTACTCACCAAATTTTACCCATACTGGATCTATAGAAAATTTATGAAAATTCACACAAGATCCATCCATTAATAAAAAGAAATTCTATAACTTAAAAACTACACATGCACTAGCTCTGAAATTTTAACCAGAGACTCTACTAAGCAAACATAGATGACCCACAAAATTTCATAATTTTTGGACCACAGAAACTCAAGATAAAATTCAAACCAGTTTGCATGCATTTAAAAACACCTTTCAAAGCCTTATTTAATTCATCCAGAATTTCTAAAACATGTGCTCATATAATATTTTTATTAAATACTAGACAATACTAGGAACTCAACAAAATTGGGACCATAGCATTTGGATCTACCAAGCTTGAGTTACAAATTGTTGAATCATGCACACAATTCTGTGAAAAACAAAATAACAAAACCAAACAAGAAATCATTCCTTAGCAGTTGGGCCGGCCCGAAGAACGGCGGCCCACGAAGCGCACTGGCGTGGCCCAAGACTGCGGCGTGGCCCGAGCCGGGCTCCCGCCTCAGCCTCGGTGGCTGACAGCCGGGTCCCGCGCGTCAGCGAGATAGGCTAGGGGAGCGGAGGACGACGACGGCGCAACTCGCCGCTGGTGGCTCCTCCGGTGAAACCATCTACGCTACGACGTTCGCCATGACCATGCGCATCTAGTGGTGACCTCAATCGGTGCTATGGTAGCGGCTAGAGGGGTTGGCGACTGACACGGCGGCGCACGGCCACGGCATGGCCGGCTCCGGCGAACTGACGGCGACATAGCCCCGAACGGTGACTCTACGAGCTTCGGTGGTGTTCCTATGACCTAGCGCGAGGCAGAGGAGGAATGGGAACGGCGCGAGGACAGCTGGCCGCATGGAGCGCCAACTCCGGCAAACTCCCGCCATGGCTGCGGTGGGGAGAACGGCGAATACGCCCTTACCCTGGCTTGAATGACTCGATTGAACGGTGGAGGTGGTAGAGGGGATCACGGCGAAGCTACCGCCGAGCTGGGCAACGCATTTTTGCGAAGGTGAGCAAGCGAGGCGAAGGCGAAGGTGCGGCTGGCAATGGCGGACGGCTGCGGTTCTGTTGCTGCACGCGGTGGAAATGCAAATGGAGCAGCGACTCGGGGGAAGGCGCTGGGGTGCTTCATGACGCGGCTGGCCGTGCCAGGGCGTCCGCGGTGCGTGGCCTGCGCGACAGAAGGCCGGCGATGAGTGGCGGACACGTGGCGTCAAGCCTCTGAGTCGGTCGGCCATGACGGTACTAAAGGTTTTCTGAAAAACGCGATTCAGTGCTAAAGCCGACGCCTGACAGCGCGTATTCGACGATGATTTACTCCTAATCCATGACGAGTTAGTGGAAGAATTGAACATCAAAGTTGTAGACCTATCTTCCCTCTACAAATTCTTTTCAATGCCCAACACCTAACACGCCATGGATCCGAAGTTACATGAAGCCAAAGTGAGCTCGATGCAACTGAAATGCAGTTAAGACTTAGCATATTTTTTAGTGTTGAAATCAGCATGTATTTCTGACTTGTGGGCCATGTTTGAGCATGTTCTAGCCATTTTCATGAGATGATCACAAAACAACCTTTGTTCCTTAATAAATTAGCTACAACTTTTGTAAAGAGTGTACAGCCATGCAAAGCTTCCAAGTTGGTCTTTTGAATCAGTCAAACAGTGTCACTCTAAGGGTCATTAAAAGTCAAACCTCTCCTAAAGGGCAATTTGGTCATTTTGGTCCACATGAACAATGTCCAAACAATTTCCCTAAGTGTAGTTAAGGTGTATTAGACCATGATCAACCACTTTACAAAGTTGTTATACCACTTCTAATGATCACATGTGATACAGCAATTAAAACAAGCAATTCATTCATATGTTTCAATACAATGTTTCACATGTTGCATGACCTGGTTGTTATCCTATACTTGTCACATTACTACCATTTTGCCATGCTTCAAGATGTGAGAAATTTATGTTGCATTCACAGATTACACCAATACTATTCACAACAATCAAGCAGGAAACATACACAGTTGAAAATGTTGCATATGCATGTTTTAGTAACAATGGCAATGATGACATAGATGATGCATATGTTTATGAAATGAAATGCAATTAGTGGAAGCCAAACACCTAGGGTGTTACACAAGCCTCTACTTATTTCTTTGTCACTTTCCTTTTTTATTCACAAATGTTCATACATTCACACGTTTCATCCAATTTAGTGGCCGACGGTGGGACCAGTCTATTGACATCATTAGAGATTAGAAAATAGGGGTTGAGTGAGGAAAGTGTGGGGGAGAGCCAAGCCTATCAGCATCTTCCCCAAGTTGTACTTCAACAGATGCGGGCATGTTGCAAGTAAGCATTCAGGATTCTTTATGGTAATTGATATCTAGATTTGGTAAGTTCTTACTTTAATTGTTCACGAGTTCACCGCTCTCACCTGAGTGCCTAATCAATACTATCAGAATTTAGATTAGGTTTGTAAGATATAGTGTAGAAATGGTTTGTCTAGACTATACGCTTACATGTGTTTGTGGCTTTCCCCATGGACTGTTTGTGGTACTCAGCGGGTGGTGATAACCATGTCTGATCTCTGTATTCCATCACGTTCAGGCAAGTTCTTAAAGCGTTGGTCCACCGTTGCTAGCCGGCTTAGCACCCTTCTCATCCCTTTCCGCACCTAAGTGACTTAGCGATCCAAAGTATACAATTCTATGTATCCACCTTATCTATCCATTTATCATAACCATAAAAATCGTCTGTACCCAATATCATATACCCTTCTGCCAATATAGAATGAACCTGATTCTTTATTAGTTAACTTCATGTCCCCTATGGAAATCGATACTCTGGATCACTCTCGGGTGAAAGCTATATTGATAGTCGTGCACTTGTAGTTTATCTGTTTGCGACCATTGGTCTCAACCCTGCTCAGGAACACCGCCTTTGCTTATGTGCCCTCTAAGACTATTGAGGCACATCATCAATGGGTTCCCTCGAGCCGGTCATATGTCGCGTCCGATCACATCGTCGCATATGGCTGCTCAAGCACACCATCGATGAGATCTCATGAGTCGGTCATGCCACCTCTGACCATGTCTCCGCATATGGCTGCTCAGGCATGTCGTTGACAGGCTCCGCCGAGCCGGTCACGTTGCCACCGGCAACATCATCAACCATGATCGCTTGGATATGCCATCATTAGGCTTCACCCGAATCACCAACTAAGTACACTTGTTGTGCGCACACGACTAAAAGAAGACAACAACTTCAAGTTTATCATCCGACTGGTTCTCCAAATCGCTCAGAGACTAGGGGGCTAGACCTACCGGGTCCGCTTACGCAGCCCCGATGAACTACGGCTACAGAAAAACCATCTGGACATCAATTAATACTAACCTCCGTTCGATTCTCCAAATAGCACAAAGGTTTGTGGACTACTATCGTTGCTATGGTAGAGAAAACATCTAACTGGGACGAGATGGGCCAAGAGAGTTGCACAGGAGGCCTAAACCGGATGAAGTACTATGTCTACTTTGCAGGCAAGGTATAGCAAGTTGTACATAGAGACCAAGTCTATTCAACTAAATTTTATTGTAATAAACAAATGAACACTACCGGACTCCTTGAGTTTGCCGAGTGCCCGAAACACTCGGTAAAAGACATAAAACACTCAGCAAATGGTTCGCCGAGTGTAACACTCGGCGAACAGCACTCGCCAAAAAAAGTGACAGCAAAGCCAACTTTGCCGAGTGTCTTTTATCGGGCACTCGGCAAAGCCTTTGCCGAGTGCCCGACACTCGGCAAAGTTGAAACCGAAAAAAAACCGAAAAAAAATATGAATTTTTACCCAAAAAAAATGGATTTTTTTTTATCGATGGAGGCCCCCACCCATCTACGATATTTTTCGCGTGAATTTCATGGCTACGCGGCCGACACGATTCGAACCCGAGACCTCCCGCTGTGCACGTACCTCCTCTACCACTATACCACACTCTCACTTATGTCTGGATTCCGTTTTAGTTCCCAATATATTATACTAAACCGAGTATAAATTGCATGTTTGAGGCCCTAAACGAATTCAAATAAAAAAGTTGTAAACTACAAAGTTTCATAACTTTTCGAGATCTACACTTTTAGTTTAGGAAGTTTTTCTATCCGAGGTTGTTTACAAAATTTAAATTTTAAAATTTTAAAATTCAAACATAGTTTTGCATGACAAGATGTTTTCAAATCAAAAAGTTGTAAACTACAAAGTTTCATAACTTTTCGAGATCTACACTTTTAGTTTAGGAAGTTTTTCGATCCGAGGTCGTTTACAAAATTTGAATTTTAAAATTTTGAAATTCAAACACAGTTTTGCATGACAAGATGTTTTCAAATAAAAAAGTTGTCAACTACAATGTTTCATAACTTTTCGAGATCTACATAGTTTATTTTGGTTGTTTTTTCATCCGAGGTCGTTTGAAAAGTTCGAATTTTAAAATTTTGAAATTCAAACGCAGTTTTGCATGACAAGATGTTTTCAAATCAAAAAGTTGCCAATTACAAAGTTTCATAACTTTTCAAGATCTACAAAGTTTATTTTGGTTGTTTGATCATTTGTTCATCCGACATGGTCGTTCTAACATTGTTCACAAATCTTATATATCTCTTGTAGTTTCATAAACTACAAGAGAGATATGTTAGATTTGTGAACAAATTTATTTTCACTTTGTCGTTTGAAGAAAAGACCACAACAAACATTGTACATCTTGATGAGTTATACAACTTTGTAGTTGAAAACTTTTTCATTTGAATTAATTTACTGCTTCAAAATTTGCTTTGAAATTTTCTTTGCCGAGTGTAAAAAAAATAACACTCGGCAAAGAAGCTCTTTGCCGAGTGTCAAAAAAAAACACTCGGCAAAGAAGCTCTTTGCCGAGTGTAAAAAAAACACTCGGCAAAGAGACTCTTTGCCGAGTGTCAAAAAAAACACTCGGCAAAGAGACTCTTTGCCGAGTGTCAAAAAAAACACTCGGCAAAGGCATCTTTGCCGAGTACCCGAAAAACAACACTCGGCGAACCACCTGGCACTCGGCAAAGAGCCAGTCTCCGGTAGTGGAACCTACGTGTAAATCCATCATAACGCTATCTGTAACCATACCTGGCTATATAAGAAGGCATAAGGATCCTATTATAGGCATCCTGCATAACTCCACCCAAAGACGCATAGATGCAATTCTCTACTCGGAAACGACTCCACAGCCCGCAGCGGAAAACAGTAAATATTCTCATCTACACAGGACGTAGATAAATTTACATATCTCGTATACTAAATTTCGAGTCAAATGCTAAATCCCATGACGACACGGCTGTAAGGCTAACGAATCTTACAATTCATGTGGGATGAGCAGGGCACATGCATTATTTTGAGAATAGTCCAAGAATTCACTACCGGAAACAGGGACAAAGGCCTAAAAACACTCGGCAAAGGCTTTGCCGAGCGCTGCACTCGGCATAGGCCACTCGGAGAAAAAAAAGTCGGCAAAGCCTTCTTTGCCGAGTGTCATTTGTTGGGCACTCGGCAAAGAAAAGTAGCCGTTAACGGTGCGCTATCATGATGGTTGCTTTGCCGAGTGTCTCAAGTACGACACTCGGCAAAGAATTTATATAATTTTTTTTCCGAAATTGTTTGCCGAGTGTCGGCTCTCGGCAAAGAATTTTTTATTCTTTTTAAAAAAGTCTCTTTGCCGAGTGTCTGCGGTGACACTCGGCAAAGCCTTCTCCATTGCCGAGTGCCGTGGCCTGACACTTGGCAAAGAGCCCAGCTTTGCCGAGTGTCCTTGCCATTACACTCGGCAAAGCTAGGAAATCTGGTGTTTTCCTCCAGTTTTTGCCAGCTTTGCCGAGTGCAGTGGGCGTTGCACTCGGCAAAGAGGCCTTTGCCGAGTGTGACACTCGGCAAAGCGTCTATAATTACCTATTTTTTTTCTTGTTTTTACATTCCAACACTTCCATCACACATTCAAACAGAAAATTTCACAGATATTCATCACATTCTTCAAATCCATGACATTCATCACACATCCATCCCATTATCACACATTCATCACTTACATATCACAAACACCATTTAGAAGTCACAAACATAAGTGTCTGAATATATCACATCGAAATTCACAAGTTCAAAAGTTGTTCATCATCTAACATCCAGTTTATTACCACAATTCCATGAACATGGACAAGTTCAAACTCATTACCAAATACGCCTTTGATCGGGCGGTGACTGATACGGATCCTGACGATTAGGTAGATTATTGGAACCCGCCGACTGAGGCTGCACAAAGGAGTATATATTCTATGTGTTAGACATGTACTTGGCTAGCTAATTAGAAATTACTTGCATGTAAGAGACTGCAATTAACTTTCATACTCACAGGTGTAGGTCCATCCCAGGGTGAGGCTGCAGGTGGAGGTGGTGGAGCGAGCAGCTCAGGTGGCACACCAAGACCCGTATGTTGCCCAAGGCTTTGAAGAAAGCCCATGATGCTTGACAACCGAGTCTCATAGGTCTCCGTGATGCCCGTCAACCTACTCTCATAGGTCTAACGCTGGGACATTAGCTGCGCCTGCAGCTCTTGACGCTGCCGAGCTTCTTCTTCGAGCCGGGCCTGCAACATTTCACTCCAATATTTCAGTAATGCATAGCTAATTACGGTGTGTAAAAGTCAATATACGACGAGTCAAACTGAAATTACCTCGAGGACGTCGACCCGCTGCTGTGCAACGGTCGGCCGTGTACGTATGGCCGGGCTCTCGCTCGTGCTCCGGGCTCGGATCGTGGAGAGGTCGGGGACAGCGGTCGAGTCGATTGTGCCATCGGCAATCCACATGCGGCCGTGCTTCTTCCCTCCTCCCAACCTCATGACGAGCTCCGTATCAATCTCCTGCGTACACGGGTCGAAGTCTGGCCCATGGACTGACCTTGCCGCCGATGTGTACTCACTGATGCGGGTGTGGACGCTCGAGTTCGTGTACTCCTGGGGCCCGTCCTCCAGGCTGAAGGAGACGTCGGACGTCGCCTTTCCCTTGTGGGACATGCACCATGCCTGGAAGTCCAAGCACTCCTGGCCTTGATGTGCCGCCCTCTACGAGAAAGACATCAAGAAGATTAGAAATCAGTCATAATTGAGCATCAGAATAGATAAATGAATTCGTGTACCCATGCGTCTCTGTATCCGGCGAGGTTGCGGCTGCCTTGATGGTGTGCTGGTCCTTGCATCTCCAAACGCCGTTCCCTTGCAGCGTTGTGCGTCGAGGCATACCCCTCCGTAAACCAGTTGTCCACGATCTTCTCCCATGCCTCGGGATATGATCCGCACCACCAGGGAATCATCTGCATGTCATCCGGTAATTGACATATAAGATGATCGAATTAAACCTACTTATTCTCAAAACGAATCAATCTGGATGTTCTCATGTACCTCAATGTACTGCTCCTGGGTCAGGTCCATGGTTCTGGCGTCGGCCTTTTTGACCCTCTGTCCAAGCTTCGACCCGTAGTAGGTGACAACGGCCTGGATCTTTGCCTCGTGAATCATGTCGACGACGAGCTTTTTGCAGGCTTTGGTCGCCACCTGATCCTTCCTGCCCTCAAATCCCTCCTCGCATTTGAAATAAGCCTACGGACAAACACGATATTTGTATGGATATTTTTTAAAGAAAAAGTTCAATGAAAGAAGCAATGCTATGCGAGGAGACTTACCCAGAACTCCCCAATGACCTGTGCTGCCTTGTTGGGGTACGGCTCCGTATCAGCGGCGATGGCGTAGTGGTCAAACGAATAGGCCGCCAACGTGTTGTTCTTGTACGTGACGACGCCAGGGTAGTGTTGCCTGCACAGAAGACCCAGGATGCCATTGAGGGTGCGTGCACCAGCACCGGACACAACCACCCAGTTCCTGCACATGTGATTAAGAAAAATTAGCAGTTCATCTTTGTTTGAACTTATCATATGAAGTAGGGGCAAATAAAATGTCAAGTTTACTTACTTTTGCCCTTCAGGGCGAATCACTGGGCGGCGGTGAGGAAGCGGAAAAGCAGGGAGGCTTGCGGGACCTCTTAGGTACACCCTCGGAGCAGAGGAAGAGGAACCCGTGCCTCCCGCCAACGCCTCCTGCTCGTCGAAGGGCGCCTCCTCCTCCTCGTGCGCCCTCTCCACGGGCGTCACCGGCTCCGCCTCCTCCGACACCTGGAGATGTGCCGGGGGCCTCCTGCTCCTCAGGTTCCTCCTCCTCCTCGCGTCCGATCCCTCGGCCTCCTCCCCCGCTTGGTAAAGCGACCTGACGGGCCTGTGACGCCCACCCACAGATGCGTAGATGAGGTTAGTTACCATGGTCTACTCCTATCCTAGACATAATTTCGGCAGCACCTCCCCGCTGTTCTCCCGATACACGTCCTGGCAGGGAGAGTGTGTATCCGGAGAACAACGGGGAGGTAATGCCGAAACCCTGTCTCGGATCGGAGCGGACCATGGAAACTAAACTCATCTACGCATCCGCGGGCTGTCCAAATAACGTGGACAATCTGAAAAAGATACGGCCATAGATATGCAAAGATATGCATACCACCAACCGTATCTCTTTCGGACGGGAGACGCCTAACTTGGTTACGCGATCTACGACCAAGGTACGCAAAAGAGGGGTTATACCTAGGGTGTCGGTGGAGTCAGGCTAGCGGGGCGGTGGCGAGTCGGTGCAGTGGCGAGGCGACGCGGTGCAGGCAGACCCGCAACGCCGAGGAAGACGATCGGTGTAGCCAAGGTGCTCCGGCTCCGCTCAGAAAGTTCCTTCGCCTGCATGAAAAACAAATAGATTTGGGTCAATTCTAAATTTTGGCAGCACCTCCCCTGCACGGGGAGGTTTCCAAAACCTGCAAAAAACAACGGCATGAAGGCCGACAATCACAACGGCTCGAAGGCCGACAATCACAACGGCTCAAAGGCCGACAATCACAATGGCACGTCATTATACCTTGGCGGCAGAGGCGTCGATGAGACGGGAACACGGGGAAGATGGCGCCGGGAACGAAACGGGAAGGCAACCTCTTCTTTCCTCTCCTCCCAGCCTCCTCCTTCTTCTCCTCCCCTTCTCCTCCTCTTTCCTCTCCTCCCGGCCTCCTCCTCCTTCTACTATTCTTCCTCTCCTTCTTCTTCCTCTCCTTCCTTTTCTTCCTCCTTCTTCCTCCTTCCTCTCCTTCCTCCTTCCGCTCCCCCTTCTTCCTCCTTCTGCACCGGTCATTCGGTGGGGCGTGGCGGGGCGGGGAGTGGCGGGGCAGCGGCCGGCAGGGCCGGGTGCGGCTCTTTTCGCCGGTCGCGGCGGCGGGAAGCGGGGCCGGACGCGGCGCGGCGCAAATCGGCGGCGGGGAGGGTCGGGGCGGGGCTTGATGCCGGCGTCGGGGCAGCGCGCGCGTGCAGCGGCGGCCGGGGCGGGGCGCCGGGGCAGCGTGGGCGCGGGCGGCGGCGCGGGTGCGGCGGCGGCGGCGGCGCGTAGGCGGCGGGGAGCGGTTGTGTGGATAGGGTTTGGCTGGGGTGGGCCGGCCGGGGCCCATTTTGATGTTAGGTCAAAGGTTTTTTATTTTTTTTTTATTTTTTTTCTTTGCCGAGTGCCCTGTCTCTGGCACTCGGCAAAGAATTTTTTTTTTTGCTCCCAGATTTTTTTCTTTAGGGTTGCTACAGTGCTTTAAAGTACATGTTAAAATTTGGTTGAGACAAAGGGGGTCTTTGCCGAGTGCCAGAGACAGGGCACTCGGCAAAGAAAATAAACAAAAAATTAAAAAAAATTAAAAAATTCTTTGCCGAGTGTCTGACGGCGACCACTCGGCAAAGCCTAACGGTGGGTGGCCGCCGTCACCTCGGTTAGCCTTTGCCGAGTGTTTAGCTTTGCCGAGAGCCCAACACTCGGCAAAGGGAGGCAAAGATGGATATGCCGAGTGTTTGGCTTTGCCGAGTGCGGCACTCGGCAAAGTCTATCTTTGCCGAGTGCCTGACATTTGGCACTCGACAAAGTAGGAAACACTCGGCAAAGCCCCTGCTTCCCGTAGTGATTATATTATTTTGAGGACGAAAGGAGTACATTCTTTTCACAAGTTGTGATGACTTATTTTCCAACCCTACCCTATACAGCCTACTATATGCAGGAAGGAGCCAAGAAAAGCAGTCTCCGCCAATCCGTCTGTTTTCTTCCAGTGACGGGCCCGCGCATCAACTTGGATGAGAAAAAAATGCCTCGGATTCCCATGGCTCTCGCACCCCACGTTTTTGGTCGCCGTCATCTAACGGTCAAGCTTACTTGTTTCATTTTCACTTTCCTTTTTTTTATTCACAAATATTCAGATGTTCACACGTTTCCATTCCCCATGGTGCTCCTAAAGAAAGCTTGTGGCATACTAAAATTTCATTATAAAAACATTCATGGAGCTCGTTTGCGGAGGGAGAATATAGAACTTGATTAGTGATTACCTGAAGTTGTCCCCATGAAGTAATGCTATCATCTTCTTTCCAAATTGAAGCCTCACACCAAAGACCACCATGGCACATGGACATCTTGCACGCATATCCATCATGCTGTGGATCGTGTTTTCCACTGCTGCTGCTGCTCTAGACGCAAGCAGGAGCAACGGCAGCAACTCCGACCTCGCTGCTCTGCTGGCTTTCAAGGGGCAGGCCGCCGATCCTCTCGGCATCCTCGCAAGAAACTGGACCGCTGCCACCTCCTTCTGCGTCTGGGTGGGCATCACATGCAGCCACCGTCGTCGGCAGCGCGTCACCGCCCTGGAGCTGCCGGGTGTATCCCTCCAAGGAGAGATCAGCCCTCACCTCGGTAACCTCTCTTTCCTCTCTGTCCTCAACCTCTCCAGCACCAACCTCACGGGCACAGTCCCGGATGGTATAGGAAGGCTGCGCCGCCTCAAGCTCCTTGACATTGCCCACAATGCCCTGTCAGGTGGCATCCCTGCCACCATAGGGAACCTCACAAGGCTTCAGATTCTTGATCTCAGCTTTAACCAGCTTTCTGGTCCCATCCAAGGTTTTCATTATCGGAAATAAAAATTTATCGGAGGTCATGGATAAACAGGATAAGCAAGATATATCGGAAATATCGGACCAAATTCAAAAAAAAATTCAAAATGTTTTAAAAAAATTTCGTAGAATTTGACTTGAAACTATTCCTAAGCTATTAAACATCACTTGTTCACCGATAAAAACAAGAATAAAACATTATAGTGTGGGACCGTCGCGCGGCTGAATTTGGGTTGTCTGTGTGGGAGCAGGAAAGAAGGGATAAATTTGGCCGATGTCAAATTTTATCGGACCCTGTGGATAGAAAGGAAATTTCGGAAATTTCGGTGAATTTCGGCCGATAAAAAAAACCTTGGTCCCATCCCAACAGAGCTACAAGGCTTGCGCGACCTTGGCCGCGTGAGTCTCCAAATGAATTACCTCAGTGGTTTCATACCGAATGACCTGTTCAACAATACACCCTTGTTAACTTATCTGAACCTCGGCAATAACAGCCTGTCAGGAGTAATACCAGATTGCATCGGCTCCTTGCTCACACTTGAGATCCTTGTCCTGCAATTCAACAATCTTACGGGGCCGGTGCCGCCAGCCATCTTCAACATGTCTACCTTGAACGTTATCGCTGTATCCTCGAACCACTTGACTGGCCCTTTCCCGGAGAATGGAAGTTTCAGCCTCCCAGCTTTGCAATACATTGAGCTCTCTGATAATAGTTTCAGTGGTACCATTCCACAGGGGCTCTTGGCGTGTCGGCACCTCGTAGAGCTTTCTCTAGCAAAAAATTCTTTTGAGGGTGTTGTGCCGGCATGGCTAGGAAAGCTGACCAATCTCCAGTTCATTAACGTGGGCTGGAATGACCTCACTGGTCCGATCCCTGCTCAACTCAGCAACCTCACCGGGCTAAATGTCATGGAAATCGCCTTTTGCAATCTGACAGGAATCCTTCCGGCAGAGCTTGGACAGCTAGGCCAACTTTCCGAACTGTATCTCTCGAGCAATCAGCTAACAGGAACTGTTCCTGCTTTTCTTGGAAACCTTTCTCAGTTAGTATCGCTGTTTTTGGATGGAAACCAGTTGTCTGGATCGGTACCGTTAACAATTGGTAACCTGAACTTGTTGACGACACTTAATATTGGGGGAAACAGTCTCCAGGGTGATCTTAGTTTTCTTTCTGTTATTTCCAACTGTAGAATGCTCTCAGACTTTGAAATCTATTCGAATTATTTCACTGGAAGCATCCCAGGTTATTTGGGCAACCTGTCAAGTCAGCTCCAAATATTTCTTGCTAATGACAACAAGTTAACTGGTGAAATTCCAGCTGCCATCTCGAACTTAACTGCTCTCACTGTGCTAGATATTTCGTCAAACCAATTTCATAGTGCAATTCCAGGACAACTGATGATGCTAGAGAATCTCTACTGGCTCAAACTCAGTAGAAACAGCTTGTCTGGCTCCATCCCTTCAAACATTGCAATGCTAAAGAATGTGGTCAAGTTATTCCTTCCAAGCAACCAATTCTCCGGCGCCATACCGAAGGGCATCGGCAACCTCAGCAAACTAGAGTTCCTAGTGTTATCAAACAACCAATTAACATCGACTGTACCACCGAGCCTGTTTCACCTTGATAGCCTCATCAGGCTAGACCTATCTCAAAACTTGTTGAGTGGTGTGTTACCGGTTGATACAGGCTATATGAAGCAAATTTATATGATGGATCTCTCTATCAATAACTTTGTTGGTAGCCTCCCAGATTCAATGGGACAGCTCCAGATGATGGCATACTTGAACCTGTCACACAATTCATTCAACGATGCAATTCCACAATCTTTTCAGAAACTGGCCAGCCTGCAAAATTTGGACCTATCCCATAATGGTATATCTGGAACCATCCCAGAGTACTTGTCAAATTTTACCATCCTCATTATCTTGAACCTGTCTTACAATAAATTACACGGTCAGATACCAGAAGGTGGCGTGTTCTCAAACATCACGCTGCAATCACTGACGGGGAACGCAGGGCTCTGTGGTGCTTCACGCTTGGGATTGCCACCATGTTCAGCCAAGTCTCACACAACCAGTGGTCATGGTCACAAGATGAGATTTTTGCTCCCCACTATAATCATAATAATACTTGCAGCTCTGGCTTGCTTCCTATACATTATGTTCAGAAAGAAAGTCAATAAGCGTGAAGAGATTTCTGCTTGTATGGTCGACATGATCAGCCATCAGTTAGTCTCCTACCATGAGCTTGTTCGTGCTACTGACAATTTCAGTGATGATAACATGCTGGGGTCTGGAAGCTTTGGGAAAGTTTTTAAGGGACAGCTGAGCAACGGTGTGGTGGTTGCAATAAAAGTTATACACGCGCATCTGGATTATGCCATGAGAAGCTTTGACGCCGAGTGCAGTGTGCTCCGAATGGCACGACATCGCAATCTGATAAAGGTTCTGAATACATGTTCCAACCTGGACTTCAGACTTCAGAGCACTTGTTCTTCAGTTCATGCCCAACGGTAGCTTAGAGGCACTCTTGCACTCTGAAGGTAGAAGGCACCTGGGGCTCCTTGAGAGGCTGGACATCATGCTGGGCGTGGCGGCAGCAATGGAGTATCTGCACCATGAGCACTCCGAGGTGGTCTTGCACTGTGACCTGAAGCCTAGCAACGTCCTCTTTGACGAGGACATGACCGCACATGTGGCAGACTTTGGCATTTCAAGGTTGCTGCTAGGCGATGATAGCTCCATGATCTCTGCGAGCATGCCAGGGACAATTGGTTACATGGCACCAGGTAGCACTAATGCCCAATCAAAGATGATTTTAGTTACCTTTAATAGATTAACTATGTTTGATCAATCATTAATATTTCGATCTGTCTTTTGTTTATGGTAACTTTGTTGTCAGAGTATGGATCTCTTGGAAAAGCATCGCGGAAGAGCGACGTGTTCAGCTATGGGATCATGCTGCTTGAAGTGTTCACTGGGAAGAGACCCACGGATGCCATGTTTCTGGGAGAGCTAAGCATCAGGCAGTGGGTACATCAGGCGTTTCCTGCAGAGCTTGTCAATGTTGTCGACAACCAGCTTCTGCTGGATGGCTGTGGCTCTGCTTCTACAACTATTATGAGTGGCTTTCTTGTGCCAATTTTCAAGCTGAGCTTGGTCTGCTCCACTGACTCGCCGGAGCAAAGGATGGCTATGACCGAAGTGGCAGTGACGCTGAAGAAGATCAGAAATGATTATGTCAAGTCAACAGCACCGGAGCATTACGTTGCAATCGATCACCATTAGTAAAATTATGTATGCGAAGGCATATATGTCTAGTCTCAAGTTTTGTTTTTAGGTTGTATTTGGACCTTTCTCCTAATAAATAAGAGAAAATTTTTATGGTGCTCCTTAACATGTCTCTGTTGATAGCTAAATTTAGCAAATTATAAATATGGATCATGCAAATTATTTGGCCGAATGATTGGTTACTTGGACAGGTTAATTTATTCGGCTTTAAAAATCTAAAGATCCTAATGCCAGTATTGCCCGGATGGGAATACAGATTAAAGAAGGGAGTGCTGGTAATTAATTAGCCGCGTCGTGCTATTGTTAGCAATTTTTTATTAAGAAGACATGCAGGTGCAGGTACGTGAGACACTGATCTTGGCGGCTTGGATTGCGATTGCGATCAGATGGAAAGACCAAGCACGAAGATAGCAGAGGGGAAGACCAGGCACGTCTTGCGCATGGCGGCATGCACCACGGAGATCCTGAGGAATCGGGCAGACAGAGGAAGGAGTCCACACATAGAGAGATTAGTTGCCATGGTAAGATCAAAGTCTAGATCACCCTATATATTTATGGGGTTAAGGCCGGTAGAGGGTTCACCCAAATCGTCCAAAAACAAATATACTATTTTCGCAGTTATTCTTATGTACCTTTCTGTTTCGTTCGTTTTCTCTTCTTCCGTCTCCGTTCTTGCCTGCCAAGTTCAGAGATCGCAGTGCTAGGGCCAATCCTAGTTGCTGCATAATCTATTGCTGATCGTTGGGAGCAAGTCACGCTTCTTGAGGTCAGCAAGTAGAAGGCCGTACGTTCTATCTTTTGCTCTGGCAAAAGAGAAGATCGGCCAGGTTGCTATTTCGATCGAGAAATCGAGTGTGTTGCCGTGTGATCAATTTTGCACGTCACCAGTCTCCTAATGTAATAACAATAAACATGTCCCTCTTACTAGATCAGCAGTGTCCTCCCGGATCACATCTCTCATGCTCTCCTCTCTCATCAGCCGTGTCCTCCCAGATCACATCTCTCTTCCAAACTGGCTATCCCTCCTAGAACCGGCAGTGGACACACCGTAGTGACGGCTATTCGAGGGAAATTTTGCCGCAGGACACCATTCGAACGTGTAATATGCTATTAGACACTGCCAAAAGCGAAATATATCAAATACCATTATAAAATCGTGTACATTTGCCGTAACATACCACACTTATTATTTTATTCATTCATTTCTCGTATTCGCGGAGAGAGGAAATAGGAAAAACTATTTTTTTGCTCTTGTCTTCAACCTCTTGGTGTGCACTGATTTTTGCCATAACACACTGTCGCAGCCTATTTATTGAGTCCATCTTTTAACAAAATATTAATATAGGCCTTCATATTTATTTGATTTTAATTGAAATAAAATTAGCCTTGCCTGATTAAATTCCAACACTTGTAACATAGCATTATATTAATATTTTTTTAGGCTTGATTAGAATGACGCTACAAAAGTGTAATAGATGAATGTTGCTTGCAACATGACGTTAATGTTGGGTGGAAATTTTCTTGGCTCCTGCGCGGCTGCGTGGACTGTCATTAATCCATGGTTCTATGAAAAAAATGTTGCCAGAGAGATGATGTTCACATACGTGTTGCCTGCCTCATTCTGAGCACGTACATCCAACGCCAACGCCGAATGTTTAGCCCGTTCGCTTGTTGGTTTCAGTCAGGGTTTATCAGCCAGTCAATAGTGTTTTTCTCTCATAACAAACCAGCACCAGCCGGGCTTATCAGCCCAGAAACCAACCAGCGAACAGGCCGTTTGTCTTTTTCTACTGTTTTTGTTTCCAAAGGATGGGATTCGTAATTAGCATTGTCAGCTGATACACTGTTGCGTGCACGGCAGCAGCGTCCGATGCTAGTGCTCCGAAACGGACGCCCGAGGCTAGCAAGTCCGTGACATTTATGTTGTATAGGTATGTTGCAAGTGTTTCATATGGATGTTGTAAAAGTAGATCGGAATGTTGCAAAATTGCAATGGTCGTACACGTATGTTGCAAGCTTTAGTTCCCAATGTTTCATCCGTTTTTCTAGACATATGTTGCAAGTGTGCTTATCTGGATGTTGCATATGTTTTGTGCATATGTTGTAAGTGTTTTATCTGGATGTTGTATATGTTTACAATGGTTTCAAGTATTTTTAGGTGTTTTTGCAAGTGTTTTAGATACATATTTCAAGCGTTTCATCAGTCTTAAGACATATGTTGCACTTGATGTTTCAAAATTAGATCGAGTGTTGCATCTTCCTCCTCGTCTCGATGTCTCCTCAGCCTCCAACACCGCCAGCAAGGTCCAGCATGGCCGTCTGGGTCCTTCCCCTTCTAGGTGCTCAAGTTGGGCATAGAGCAGCGATGGAGGAGCAGGGCTGTGTTGGCCTGCGGATGGGGATGGTCTGCGGATGTGGATAGGTTGGTGCAACACAAATCAAACGGAGGTATGGGCTTCCGAGACTTGCACATCTTCAACAAAGCCATGTTAGGCAAGCAGGGCTGGAGGCTCATCACACACCCGGATAGTCTGTGCGCCAGGGTGCTTAAAGGCCGTTATTTTCATGACGGCGAGTTCTTGAGTTGCACGAGAAAGAAGCACTCGAGTCAGACATGGAGATCGATCCTAGCTGGGAGAGATGTTCTGACAAGAGGCTTGATCAAAAGAATTGGCAATGGCAGGTTCACTAACATCTGGAATGATCGTTGGATTCCGATGCATTTTGATGCGAGCACTACTAGAGAACAGACTTTAGAATGATGTCCCAATTTAACATTAGCCTCGGCATTTTTTTGCCCCCGGGACTAGAGAGGCCTTTAGTCCCGGTTGGTGTCTCCAACCGGGACTAAAGGTCCCTGCCCAACGGCTACTGCGCTCGGCACAGTGGTAGGGGACTTTTAGTCCCGGTTGGAGATACCAACCGAGACTAAAGGTAGACCTTTACTCCCGGTTGAAGCCACCAACCGGGACTAAAAGTCCTCCAACCTTTAGTCCCGGTTGGTAATACCAACCCAGACTAAAGGTAGACCCTTTAGTCCCGGTTGGTAACATCAACCCGAACTAAAGGACCTTTTAGTCCCGGTTGGTAACACCAACCGGGACTAAAGGTCCTTCGATGGGTTAGTTCAAAAGGAAAGTATCCCATCCATTGTTAGATGTGTTGTGTAGGTGGGGTGATAAGCTACGCGCGAGGCAGTGCATGAGGTCTTGGGTTCGAATCTCACGAGGCGCAGCGGTGGGAGGCATTATTTTTTTTTAAAGCTGGGAGGATCTTTAGTCCCGGTTGTGGCAAACCGGGACTAAAGAACAACACCTTTAGTCTCGGATTGCTAGTCCCGGTTGGAAAACCAGGAGTAGAAGAGCTAGTTCCCAACCAGGACTAGATCTCATTTCTGTAGTAGTGGAGGCCCATCACACCCCATGAGGGCCAGGAGGTGATCAATGTTTCTGATCTTATAACCAATGTTTTAAATCTCTGGCTATAGCTGCAGCTATAGCCGGAGATAGCTGCTAGATGAGATAAAAGCTAAGATATTTGACTTTTGGCGTTAACTATAGCTAGCAGCTAATAGCCGGAGAAATCCAGATATAGCCGCTAATGGAGCCACATTTTAGCTACAGCTGAAACTTTGCCGGTCCAGAAAAGTCATCCGCGGTCCAGCTAAAATTTCTTGGGCTCAACTTTTCCCAACCCACCCCCACACCCCGTAACCCTAGCCTGTAGTCTCGGTCACGCTCGACTCTCTCCCAAGTCTCTGAGAAAAAGGAGCAGGCGGCGGCAGCAGCCTCTCTTTCGATGGCGGCGGCGACCTCTGCTTCCGAAGCCGGCGTCGGGCTGAGGCCAGCTGTGCAGCCAGCCGGTCCCCCAAGTGGCGGCTGCTGCCTGCTGCGGATTCCCCAACCCAGCGCAGCTCGAGCCACGGCGGAGTCAGCAGTCAGCATGACCGGAGGCAGCTCGAACATCTTCCCCAACTCCGATTGTCTTCCTTAGTTCTTCATCTTGCCCAATCCTAAGCAGCAGCAACAACAACACCAAGTCGTCGAACACCAGGGACGGACCCACAGGGTATGCCGGGTGGGCCACCGCATACCCTGGGGTCCGCCAGTCATAGAGATAGGTATAAATTTTCAATGTAAAAATAAAATAAAAAAGGAAACGATCGGCGCTTTGGCTTCCGTCCTGGACTCTCGGTTCCGCGATCTCGCTAGGACCTAGCAGGCACGGACTCCGCGGACGGAGTAACTACTGGGCGGCGCTGTGACACATCTTGAATTCTCGATCGAGGACAAGGAGAACTGGAGAAGCCGAGAAGACGACTAGACGGGAGAGTTGGAGACGGCGACGGCCGACGGCGATCCGCGGGATTTCCTGGCCGCGAGTCCGCGACGATCTGCTCCTGCCTGGCTCCTTCTCCTTCAGGGCTACGCCGCGACGGGAAAGGAGAAGCCGCGAGCCCGCGACGATCCGGCGAGGTGGCGACGGCGATCTGCTCGGCTCCTCAGGGCGACGCGCGAGGTCCAGAACTCCAGCAAGTTCATCAACTAGGTGATATTGTTCTGAATGATTGTCTACAAACATTTATTGAGCGGGATATTTTCTTTCAAGTTGATGAAGATGATATAATTGAGACATTCATGTCATTGAGAAAGCGATAGATCAACAAGTAATATTGTAAGTCTCTTATATGGCTATATTTTAAATTATTTTGTATTTCATTTGAACAATTTATATGGTTTTAGAATATGGTTTTACCGAATGAGAATATGGTTTTACCAAATTATATATGGTTTACCGAATTGCATAAAATTTTGTTTGCTGCGCATACCCAGAGGTAAAAACCTAGGTCCGTCACTGTCGAACACCATGAAAGATCAATCAAGTAACTTTCTTCATCTTCCCCAATCCTAAGCAGCAGCAACAACACCAAGTCGTTGTACTGTTGTCTTTAGCTCTACAGTTTATTAGCCTGTGATGGCCACCTATAAACATGTGATTTACTCCTCTGAAGTTTCAACTGTCATGTGTTTTTTCTATTTTTTACAAAAACAGCTAAAGGTCTTAGCTGCAGCAATCTCCGGCTATAGCTGCGCTTAGCTGTTTGGAAGGTCCGCAGCTAAGAGGCTTAGCCAGAGATTTAAAACCTTGCTTATAACAGAGGCTGGGTTGTGGAACGAGGAAGTCATTAAAGCAATCTTTTTGCCCATCGATGCCAATGCTATTCTCCGAATCCCTCTGCGGCCACAGGAGGACGACTGGTGGGCTTGGAAACCGGAGAAGCATGGAGATTATATGGTCAGATCAGCATACAGAAAACTGGCTGCACCGGTGCCCTCGCAAGCTAGTGCATCAGCAGATGACACATGGAAGAGAATTTGGAAGCTGGTTGTTCCACCAAAGGTGAAGGTTTTCTGGTGGAGAGTGTTACCCGAGTTTATTCCGACTAACGACATTCTCCACCGGTGACATATTGAACCAACAAGCTTCTGTGAAATGTGTGGGGCGGACACAGAGTCTATTAAGCACACACTAACTGAGTGCACGACGGCAAGACTCTTCTGGCAGAAAACGAAGGAATTGACAGGAGTCAAATTGCCTCGGCTGCACCCCTACACTTGGGCGTCTGATATAATGAAGGAGGACTTCTGCCCTGAGGCTGATCGCAGTGTCCTCATCATTGGAATGTATGCTCTTTGGATGCAGCGGAACAAGCATCGCCATGGAGCTGAGCAATTGACGCTGAAGGAAATAGTTCAATGGACAGTTGACATGGCGCATGATCTCTGGCTGCTCGTCAAGCCTCCAAAGCAGCCGGTTGTGCGAGTCAGTCGACCAAGGTGGACTGCACCGCCTGGTGGTTGGCTTAAGTGCAATATTGATGGGGCTTTTTATTCGGACACTGGCCAAGGTGTGATTGGAGCTGTCATCCGAGATCCGAGGCGGCATGGCGAAGTGGCATCCCTATGGCTTGGACGCACTGACGATGGAAGCCATAGCCTGTCGCGAAGGTGTGGCCTATGCTGGAAGCCGGGGTATCCAAAATTTGCAAGTTGAAACAGACATCCAAGAGTTAGTGAAGCTTTAGGAAATGGGTGAGCTGCAGCGTTCGCGTGTTTCACCAATCATCAGAGAGATTATTAGAGAGTTACTGTTTTTCATGCCTTCTCTCTAGTGTATGCTAATAGATCTTGTAATCATGTAGCCCATACTTTAGCTAAGCAAGTATCAGAAGGCAACAGGGTGGGTGAGTGGCATTCAGCCCCATCCTGCATTGCCAATCTGTTGACTGAAGATTGTATGCCTGTTGTTCCCTGATGTATGAATGAATCAAAGTCGAAAAAAAAGATCACCAACACGCGCGGCCGCAAAGCAACCCCCATGTTCGAGTGATGCTTCCTTGACGGAAAGATAAACATCTGCAACAGCTGTCGCTGGTCGGTGGGAGACTTCCGTCCGATCCGTCGGACAGGATGAGTTCCTAGAACAACCGAGCAAAAAAACTCTAGAAACATAAAACAAAGAAAAAATAACTTGAATAGAAAAAAGAAAGTAAAAGAAAGAGGATAAATCAAATGAAATAAGAATACACAACACCAAAACGGAAAAGAAAAAGGAAAAAGAAATAGAAACATAAAAAAATAGAAGCACACTTGTTGCAGCCGCGCGCTCCAATCCGGACCATGAAAAGAAAAAGAATAAAATAACATGAAACAAAGAAAAAACATATTTAGAAAAATAAATAAAATAAAATAAAAGAAGAATAAAAAACAAAGAAAAGAAAAAAGAAATACAAGAAAGAAAAAAAAATGAGAATCGCAAGGTGCCAGCACCGGCGTGTGAAATGGACGGAGTTGCTTGCTGAAAATATAATAAAAAATAAAATTAGAAAAATCTAAGAAACAAAGGGATATATAAAAATTAAAAGAGAAATGAAAATGAAATAGAGTAAGACAAAGGAAAGCACAGTTGCGTGTTGACTGGAAAATAAGGTCATGATCGTTTGAATTTATCAGCCGGCTTATTAGCTAAAATCTACAGTATTTTCTCTCACAACAAAACAGCTTTAACCCGCTTATGTATCAGCCGAACAGAGCCTAAACAAAGGCGGTGTAACAGTGGTACAGAACACCTACCTACCACTTGGTTAGTTTGGTCTGAGAGAAAAAAAAAAAAAACGGCCCAAAGAAAGAATCAGCAAAGCGCGGGAGCTGATGATGTCTGATGGTCGGCGAGGTGCTCCGGTCGGACCGGATGTTTCGCGGAATCGCAGGTGCTAGGTGTTCATGTTGGTTCAAGTGTGCGTTTATGTTTTTTTTTTTGAGCAAAAGTGTGCATTTATGTGTTTGGGCCTTTTCTGGCAAGCTCCTGTTGGGCCTGTATGCTTATGATTGGCCCGTTGTTTTGGTGTGTGTATTTAAAGCCCTAAGGCCTTGTTTAGATATTATTGGAATCACCTCAATCCAAGTTTCACCACAATTAACCCCAACACATGTGGATTAATACAAATCTGACTACATCTAAATAAGACCTAATGTGGATGCCGTATGTATAATTTCGTATACTGTTCTTTGGTACACGTGTGGTGGTTTAAACCACGTGACATTGTCTTGTTTTTAAATTGTCTGAATGGGACGTGCTTTTTATGTTGGTGGCGTCTTGTGGTGGTAGGTGCATTCTGTGCAGCGGATGTATCATTGTATTGGTGTATTCCATGCCGTGTTATCCTAAGTAAACAGTCGATTACTTTGTTTTAGCGTTTACACCATTTAGATATTGTTTAAGCGAAGCTAAACAACCTAAATGATTTTGTATTGGTAACAAGAACAAAAATACTATTTATGTATGAGCCAAATATGATAGAATGCATATATATTTATGCATATAAAAAGTAAGTATTCTACCAAAATCCTATTCCGCTTCATATACTTACGATGTTAATTAGTTGGGTGTCAAATTAAATGTGGTAGTTGTATTCCTACTATTGACAAAATGGTAAATTAAATGGCCATTTAATTCATTTAACCATGTTCAATTTTATTCTGTTTAGAGCAATCGGGTTTTAATGGTGTAACTATGTTTAAATGGTCCAACTGTTCAATTCACCATTAGTCCCTAAACAATATGGATTGCTTTTGTTTACCGTTTAAACACTGTTTAAACAAACATTAGGCGAATATTGATTCCATGTCGTATATATGGACGTTGATCCGATCTGGTGGGTAGAGGTTCCGGTGTAAGGGTTTTTAGAATTGGTGGTCTCGTTGGTTTTGCTTGTGCTACTACTTGGTAGTAGGAGTTGCTACCACTACTGCAGAATCGATTTTTAGAGGTGGCTCGTAACTCTTTGTAGGGACGGTTTGGCCAGCCGTCTCTACCGAACCGTCTTTACAAATTATGTATTTATAGGGGCGGTTTCCAGGCCACCCCTATAAATCAATTTGTAGGGGCGGCTCGTATTACCAGTCGCCCCTACAATCGATTTGTAGGGGCGGCTGGTACTACAGCCACCCTAGCCGCCCTTACAAATAGATTTGTAGGGGCAGCTGTAGTACTAGCTGTCCCTACAAATACCTGTTTGTAGGGGCGGCTCAATCTAGAACCGCCCCTACAGTATATTTTTCCGCAAAAAAAATTCAAATTTACAATTCAAAATCATGTTGCCGAACGCCCCGCAACCAACGTTCCGAACAGCGTTCGCGTTGCTGAACGCCCCGCGACCAACATTCCAAACCGCGTTCGCATTACCGAACGCCCCGCGACCAACGTTCCGAACCACGTTCGCGTTGCCGAACGCCCCGCGACCGCGACTACAAGCACAAGAGTATTATATAAACTATAATTACAAGTCCAATTCACAAGAATATATACAATCCATTATTAAATATACAAATTCCATACACATTGTTATCAACGTCCTAGAGCTAGCCTTTTAGTCTCACAAAGGTATTGGTACTGAGGATTTCTACCTAAGTCAGGCTCTCGGTCATGGTAGGCGCCTCTGACGTGTATAATCTGGTCCAATATGAAGTTGCAAAGGTCGCCGACGAGCTCTAAGAGTTGGTCATCCTTGTATGGGTCTCTTTTCATTCCTTTCTCTTCTTTCCACTACAAGAGAACAAGTTTCGATTTAGTATTTCATACCATGTACGAAGTTTTTATACTACGGGTGAAGAGGTTTGAACTTACCCTTAAGGGGTGTCTCCTGTAAGCACCGGTGTTACTCATCATAGAACATATATAGTATCCACAATGTATACTCCTAGGCTTCTGCTTGGGGCACTGTTTGTTTTGCATATGAAAATGTTAAATAATGCTTTTGACTGCCATGTAATAGAGTACTGAAGAAGTAAGTTACACTTACCGCATATAGTGTTTTTATAGCCAACTTTTCCTTCCTTGCTGGATCATGCCTTCCATGATGATTAGTGACATAGAACCTAAATGCCCTGTTCAAATTATTTTAGCAAATACAACTTGTTAGTATCCAAAAGTGAACGTTACAAGTATGTATACAAACATATAAGCTAATGAGGATTGTCGATATATATACGTCTTGAGGGTCGATATGAAGTCTTTGTATGTCACTGGGTCCCTATCTATTGAATCAAAGACCCATGCCATGCTTCTCCCGACATCGACGGCTATACAAATCCAGTGGTTGCTACATAGATTTAATCATAGGACTAGATAAGCGCTTTTGCATCGAATAAAATATATCGAACAAAGCTTTAAGTATAGAGTTGAACTTACTCAAAGTTGTATGGTAGCCATATAGTAGAGTGTTGTTGGAGATTTTTGAAAGCCAGGGCAATGTATGCCGCAACCTTAAGGGACTCTTCCCTTAGTTTCGTCGTACGGATGCACTCTTTCTCCAGAAGAGTCTTTGCAGCAGCTAGCTCTTTGGCATCTAGTGTCCACTGTTTAGGGTAATTAAAATTTGTTTGGGCTATAGCTTGAGGGTCTAGATACCTAGCTTTCACACTTGGCATTTGTTTGACAATGTGCACTTGCATTCTACAAATCACGGCGTGGGTTAGTTACAACAAAATTCAAAGATTATATTCATATCATATCGGAAGGACAAGGACTTACAGGCACCACGTGTGAATTAGATTCATCTCCATTTCTCCCAGGTGAAAGCATGTGTGCATGTCATTGAAGTCAAAGACAATTTTTCCAGCTGGGCTTCCAAATGTGCCGGTGGGGAAGCATGCTTGTATGAGATCTATGCTCGTTGGGAGAACACGCAAGTACCAATGATGGAACCTTCTCATTCCAAGTGGTAGACGCTGGATGTCCTGGTTTGGTAGGAAGGGCTTGCCTCTTTCATATGTTTTCGGGCAATCCTTTGACCATTTGACTGGCATCAACATTTGGATACTGCTTTGCAATTTGGTGGAGTTTGCTAGTGACGGCCTCCTCAGAACCCCGTGATGGGACTTTTTTAACTTGGTTCTCAGGCTTGAACTGGTCATGGGAAAACCACTTGGACACCGACGAGACGTCTTTGATCGGAACAAAAACTGGCCTTATGATGATTGGATGCTTCTTTCGAAGTTCTCATTCAGGCACATCCTCATCTTCTTGTGCATCACCTTCTTTAGGAGGCACTCATTGTTCATGTATCGGCTGTGCTTGTTGAGAAGACTGTGGTATCTCATGATGCACTTACTTGGTATGAGCTAGAGAAGGTTGTGGCATCTCATCAGGCACATGCTCGCTAGGAGGTGGGGAAGAATGTGGCATCTAAGGAATGTGGTGGTCACGAGATGGTGAAAATATCTCCCTGACCTCAACAACTTGATCCAAATTTGGGAGAGGGGGAGGCAGCGAAGAAGCAGTCAATATAATGTCCCGTTTGTGCCAGAGGATGAACTGCCCCATAACGTCTCCGAGTAACACCAGCCCATCGGGAGTTGCGTAGTCTATCCTCCACTGCATGAACTCGGGCTTCACTGTATGCACCTCGACCCTAGTGTAGTCCGGTGGTATCTTATTATTCTGGTGTAAGCCACCGGGAGGATGTGCCACACCCGTTGCCACCTCTATCATAGTGTTCTGCCGGCCACTGAGAAACACCAAGGTGCAACTAGTTGGTTCATGTATGCGATCGACGGGGGTTGTGGCTACAGTGGAACCTTGGCTGCTAGGAACTTTCAGAGGGCTGCCAACTAATGCCAGTTCTCCCGGTGGCATCACTAATATCCGTGGCTCCGTAGACAGTCCTTGCTCCTCTAGCGCCTTCGCAACTAGAGCCTTCACTTGGAGCTCAAGACTAGTCTCTCGGTCTCTGCCATGTTTCTTGTACATGTGCCTGTCCTCTTCAAATCCTTTCTTCCATGTCGTCCTTTTCCCTAGCCCCCTGGTGCGGCCTGTGTGCTCCTTGTTTCCCAAGCCAAGGCTAAGCTCGTCCCTCTCTCTAGAAGGATTGAATGAGCCCTTCTCCTTGTCTTCAGCATATTTTAGTATCCTTGATACTGCCTCTTGGGTCTCCGGCTTATCAAACTTAAGATTACCGCCGGATGATTCTATACTCCTCGCATATATCCAATTCCTTGAGCGTACTTTCAAATTCATCACATCGATATTCCCAGCAACTATGGCCTCTTTGTCCATCTTCATAAACTGCTCTTCCTTGGCATAGTAGCCACCAGGGCCTAGATGATGGTGGTGTTTGTTTCTCTTTCGCCAGCTCAGTGTTACAGGCACTGCGCTCTAATGCCTCCGGTGAAGTCTTTTGAGCCACGAGCTCCTCTCATTGACTAGGAGTTATTTTGCTAAACTCATTGAAGAGAGTTAACCCCTTTTGGATATACTTCGTGTTGAGCTCTAACCTCCAACGTCGGAATGACTCTCCCATCATCCTGAAAGCATTTTTTTTACCAATTCATGCTTACCCTCTGGAAATCTAAAATTGAGCTTCAGCTGCCTATCCTATAGTGCATTCTCTGTGTTCTCTGGTACCTCTTTCTAGTTAGGGATTGCTGGGTTTAATTTATCTCTTACTAGGGCCCCGATCGCATTATGGAATCGTCCTCTTAATTCCTTCTGCTCAAGGATCTCCCCCTACTGGCCTGACCTCTGTTATCACATAGCATGCCTTATCTAGATATAGATTTCCTTTTCTATCCCCTCATTTCCTCTTAGACTTGGTAGTCATGGTTTTGTCTTGAGGTTGTGGAGCAGAGGCATCATGATCCGTCTCTAGTGGCTGTTGCCTCTACTCTCCTTTCCTCTACTCCATCTTGTCCAGCGAGATGTCGCGGACGTTCGACGTTAGTCTTTTCTGAGTTTCAGGAGGGACCTGTATATACGACAGGTCAAAGTGTTAGCAGATGTAACACAACCAAAGCTTTAGCAAAATTTACAAGCTAAGGCTTTTTCCCTACCTCCTCGTTCGGGTCAAAATCCTTGTCTAAATCATCCTCCGTTGGCCTCTTTCTGGCTTCACGTGGGAAAGGATCCTCAGGACTTACATATCCCTCTTCTGAGTCCTCCTCATCATCAACAACTTCTTCGCCTTCAGTAGCCTCTCCTGCTCTTCCTTCTGCTCCCCCTTCCTCCTCGTCACACTGCTCCTGAGTAAGCATCACTTCTAGATCATTTTCTACCTCGTTATCAAACTATTCTTGAGTAAGCTGGTCCTCTAGTGCTTGCTCCTCATAGGTTGGCTGCTCATCATGCTCGATGCATCGGGCTGCACTGTCTGGTGTCCGCGACATTATTTCGCGCTTTGTTCTAATAGATGCAAGAAAGTGTGCTTTAGGTACGTGAGAAGGTACAAGAAATCAAAAAGGTCTATAAACCAAAGTAGTCCTATAAAACAACAATATATCAAAAAACGAGAAGTAGCAGTAGTAGAGGCCTCAGAAACATGTCAATCATCATTGATCTTGTACTTGGAGCATCAAGGCATCATAATAGAGAAGAGAGGAGAAGGTAATGTAGGGGCGGCTGCTAATGATGCCAAGTCCTCACAAGTTCTTGATCATCAGCTCATATTCCATATAATGTATGGACTTAGACAATTTCATCATCGGCAAAACAAAGGAGAGGAGAGGAGAGGGGAGATTTGGCAAAAAAAAGCAATAGCTGCTTAACAAACATAGAGAGGAAAATGTGTAAAAAAAGCAGTTGCTGCTTCCCAAACATAGAGGATAGGAGTTGACTGCTGCCACATGGTTGGAAGACCCCTACAGATCAAAATCTGATAACTTAGATGTGGTAAACATAGAGCAGCAACCACTTAGTAGTATAGGGAAGTGAGTAGAGTAGCAGCCAGTAGCTAGGGAAGAGAGTAGAGTAGCAGCCAACTAGTAGTAGTAGGAGTAGCTAGCAGTAGCAAGTAGAGTAGTAGTAGTTCAGTAGCAAGTAGAGTAGTAGTAGTTCAGTAGAGTAGAGTTAGAATACCACAAAAGAGGTAGAGACATAGTACAAAGTCAAAAAATGAGAGAGAAGAGTAAAAAAATCAGTAAGCAGCAGCAATAGTTAAGTAGAGTCAACAGAGTGAGGTAGAGACATAGCAGCAACAGTAGTTAAGTAGAGTCAACAGAGTGAGGTAGAGACATAGCAGCAACAGTAGTTAAGTAGAGTCAAAAATTTAGTAAGTAGTGGGCAAGCAAGCACAGCAAGCAACCACCACCTCAGGCATTTTAAATTTGCAGAGAGTAGAAAAATGAGAGAAGAGCAGCAGGAACAACACTTAGTAGTACAGAGTAGAGAGAAGAGCAGCCGAAACAGCAAGCAGCTAGTAGGAGTAGGAGTAGGAGTAGGAGTAGCTAGCAGTAGCAAGTAGAGTAGTAGTAGTTTAGTAGAGTAGAGTTGTAGTAGTAGTAGTTCAGTAGAGTAGTAGTAGTAGCCTGCAGCTAGCAGTATCAACACACATGCAAGTGAAATCAACTAATAAATAAATAAAACTACTTGCAACCTAAAAAGATGACCAAAATTTCCAGAAATACCAAAGCAATAAAGAACTAATAGTACTAAAGTTTGCATGCTTCTTATTCGTAGTCCAATGAGAAACAATAAGCTCAAAATCATAGAACTCATTTAGATATAAGAGTAGCATATGATAAAAACATACTCTGTGCTCCTAATCACGTGGACTCACCAATTCAATAGTAGATGTATCCAGGTTGGTGCCTTATATTTGGACAAACACAAGATGAAACAACGAGCTCATTTTGAAGTGAACGAGGGATCAGCAAAGTGCTAGAAAATTGCAAATTTTAGGACTGAGCAGAAATGATTCATAGCGCACGGCACTAGATGTATCTCAACCATAGCAGGTCAGTGAGTCCAAGTTACTTGTCAACTTCTAAGGTGCTTCTCAAATGTTTCACATCCATAGTCCATACATATTATAGGGATGCAGAGGCAAAGTTTCAAAAAAAAAACAGTAAAGATGTTTCATTTATTATAAGTGCAATTAACTTAAGATGTTTATCGTTTACAAGTTTTTCTAGGCCATATCGGCATGATTAACTGCAACTCAAATACTGTTTGTGATTACTGAATATAGAGAACAAAGAAGAATATAGCTTATCTTCGGCATGGTTAACAAGTTTTTCTAGGTCATCTTCGGCATGGTTAATAAGTTTTTCTAGGCTATCTTGGGCAATTATCAGGAATTCAGAGAACAAAGAAGAATATGATACTATTTGTGATTACTACTTGCAACCAAAGCATCCGTCAAGGCATACCAAATTTCCCTATTGAAAGCTCTAGTTTGGTTTTGGTGAATTGATGAAACCCTAAGTGCTAACCTAGTTTATCAAGTGATCATGAGATTGGTAGCACATTCCAAGTGGTGAAGCAAATGAAGATCATGACATGATGATGGTGATGCCATGGTGATGATCAAGTGCTTGGACTTGGAAAGAAGAAAGAGAAAAACAAAAAGCTCAAGGCAAAGGTATAAATTGTAGGAGCTATTTTATTTTGGTGATCAAGTCACTTAGAGAGTGTGATCACATTTAGGTTTGATAGCCATACTATTAAGAGGGGTGAAACTCATATTGGAATGCGGTTATCAAAGTGCCACTAGATGCTCTAACTCAATTGCATATGCATTTAGGTTCTAGTGGAATGCTAACACCCTTGAAAATGTTTGTGAAAATATGCTAACACATGTGCACAAGGTGATACACTTGGTGGTTGGCACATTTGAGCAAGGGTGAAGAAGTTAGAGATGAAAAGGAGTTAGTCTCGCTGCTCACAAGGTGACCGGACGCTGGTCTCAGAGGAATCGGCGCGTTCGGTCAGTTGTAACAGCGAAGACGCTGGCATCGGTCAAACGACCGGACGCTGGGTTGCTCAGCGACCGGACGCTGGTAGGCTGTGTCCGGTCATGGTGACGTGGTAGCACAGAAGAAGACATTGTGTGACAGAACACTGGCTATGTCCGGTCAAGCATGACCGGACGTGTCCGATCGAAGAAATTCATTTCTGGAACATTATTGGAAACGACTAGACGCTGGAGGCTCAATGTCCGGTCACTTATGTCGTAGAGTCCGGTCGACTGATGACCGTTGAGATTGGGTGAATAGTATTTGAAGAGAGGGGACATGTGGCATGCATTGCATGACTGGACGCTAAGGTTTAGCGTCTGGTCGATATGACCGGAGCGTCCGGTCACCCCGAGTTGTGGCCAGTGAAGGGGTACAACGGCTCTATTTCATGGGGGCTTCTATTTAAGCCCCATGGCCGGTTGAAGCTCATACCTTTGGCCATTTTCATTAACATAGCAACCTTATGAGCTTAGCCAAAGCCCTCCCACTCATCTCCATCATTGATTCATAATCTTTGTGAGATTGGGAGAGAATCCAAGTGCATTGCTTGAGTGTTTGCATCTAGAGGCACTTGGTGTTCGTGTTTCGCTGCAGGATTCACTTGTTACTCTTGGTGGTTGCCACCACCTAGATGGCTTGGAACAGCGAGGATCGTCGAGCGGAGGTTGGTGATTGTCTCCGGCTCTAATCGTGGTGATTATGAGGGGTTCTTGACCTTTCCCCGGTGGAGAGCCAAAAGGTACTCTAGTGGATCGCTCGTGGCTTGTGTGATCCTCATCTTGTGTTGGTTGTGCCGCACCCTATTTAGGGTTTGGCGTGTGAAGCCAATTAGCGCGTGGACCTCCAAGTGAGTGAATCGCCACAACGAGGACTAGCTTGCCGGTAAGCAAGTGAACCTCGATAAAAAATCATTGTATTCATCATTGATTCCGAGGTGATTGGTCTTCATTGTTATTCATCCTTGTGATTGATTGGCTCCTTCATCTACATGGTGGTATAACTATCTTGCTTACTCTCTTTACCTTACCGCAAACTAGTTGTCGAGCTCTTTAGTGTAGCTAGTTATGAGAGCTTAATTGCCTAGTTGGTGTGTCTCTTTAGTTAGCTTTTGAGAGCACACTAACTTAGGGTAGTGTCATCGCTATTGTGTGGATAGATATTATCTAAACTAAAATTGTGGTAGGTGGCTTTGCATTTTGAGTAGGCTAGCGCAACACTTGCTTCACCTCATAATTGTCTAACCATTTTGTTAAGTGTTGTTGTAGAAATTTTAAATAGGCTATTCACCCCCCTCTTGCCATTAGGACCTTTCAAGTGATATCAGAGCCAAGGTCACCGTGATTTGATGGCTTAACAACCTTCGGTGTAAAAATGGCTCAAATCAACAACACCACGAAGCCACCCCAATTTGATGGCTCAAATTATCCCTATTGGAAGGCTAAGATGACAACATATATTAAGTCAATCAATAGGAAAGGTTTGGAAGGTGGTAGAAACAAAGATTGAGATAGAAGATGAAGAAGGCTCCAACCGCCGCCGAAGAGATGCTACTCCAAAATAATGACATTGCTCTTAGTGCCATCCATGATGCTTTGGATGAAAGAACATTTGAGCAAATCAAGAACATTGAGAGAGCTCATGAGGCATGAATGAAGTTGGAAAAATCATTTGAGGGCACTCAAGCCATAAAGGGTGCAAAGGCATACATTCTTAAAGAGAAGTTTGCAAGCTTTCAAGATGAAGAAGGATGAGAGTGTGCCTGGAGATGTTCCATAGGCTTCAAGTGCTTGTCAATGATCTCAAAGCACTTGGAGAAGAGGTGAAGGACAAGGACTTATCCCACAAATTCTTAAGATGCTTACTATCAAGATTTTGGACTTTGGTCACTATTCTAGTGAGGAGTGGTTTGGACACCATGACTCCAAACCAAGTATTGAGAGATATAATGACCGAGGATACATATAGAGATGAAGATGACAAGGAAGAAAAGAAGGAGAAGAAAGATGAGAAGAAGGATGAGAAGAAGAAGAGTGTGGCATTCAAGGCCACATCATCCAAGGGCAAAGCTAAGCAAGAAACATCAAGTGAAGAAGATGAATCATGGGATGATGATGATGATGAGAAGATGGCCCTCTTTGTGAAGAGATTTGACAAGTTCATGGTGAAGAAGGGCTGCCAGTGCTAGAAGAAAGAAGTCTTCATCCAAGAACAAAGAAGAGTCAAGAAGGTGCTTCAAGTGTGGAAGCAAAGATCATCTTGTTGCTCAATGCCCATACAATAGCGACAATGATGATGACAATAAGAAGAACAAGAAGAAGGACAAGATGGCCTTCAAGAAGAAGAAGGGTGGTTCATATGTGGTCACTTGGGATAGTGTGCTTCCTCAAGTAGATGATGATGATAGTGATGATGACAAGACCACCAAGAAGAAGGCATTTGCAAGCATTGCTATCAATGAGAAGCCTTCTCTCTTCGACACTGCATCATGCTTCATGGCTAAGGCCACTAAGGTACAAATTTGTGATGATGGAAGTGATGAGGAACATGATAATGAAAATGAAAATGAAAATGAAAATGATAGTGATAGTGATGATGATGAACCTACTAAGGATGAATTATTTGACATGCTAGAAGATGCTAGAGAACACTTTGACATCAAGAGAAGGGAATGCAAAAGCTTGCGTAAGGAACTAAAAGCCCTTAAGCAAGCCTTTGATGAGCTCAATGCATCTCATAAGAGGCTAGAGGAAGCCAATGAGAAGCTTGGCAAAGCTCACAAAAAGCTTGAAAAGGCTCATTCCTCTTTGCTTGATGAGCAAAATAAAAAGAAGCTTGTTGAAACTTGCAATGTAGGTTTAACTTGTGATATAATTGATGAATCACTATCTATGCCTATCATTGTTCCTCCCACTAACCCTTCTTGTAGTACTTCCACTTCCACCTCATCTAGTAGTGATGGTCTCACTTGTGATACCTCATTAATGGTTGAGAATGAGAATCTCAAGAAGGAGGTTAACAAGCTCACTCACACTTTGGCTAAGGCCTATGGTGGTGAGGACCGCTTGCTTATGTGCTTGGGTAGCCAAAGAGCTTCTCTCTCCAAAGAGGGATTGGGCTATACCCCCAAGAAAGGCAAGGCGGCCTTTGCTCCTCACAAGACTAGTTTTGTGAAGAACAATGGTTGGTTTTGCACTAGTTGCAAGCAAGTGGGTCATAAAGAGCAAGAATGCAACAACAAGAGCAAAAATGCTAATGTATCCTTCATAAAGCTTGATTCATGCTATATGCTTACTAAGGGTACAAATGGTGTGAAGGCTAAGTTCATTGGTAAACCATGGATGGGCTCAAAGAAGAAAGCCATTTGGGTACCAAAGAGCTTAGTAACTAACCTTCAAGGACCCAAGCAAGTTTGGGTACCTAAAAAGAATTGATCTTCTTTTGTAGGTTAATTACAAAGCCAGAGGAAGGCATTGGGTTCTTGATAGTGGGTGCACTCAACACATGACCGGAGATGCAAGAATGTTCAACTCAATCAACACCAATGGCAATGATGGTTATGATAGTATCACATTTGGTGATAATGGCAAAGGCAAGGTCAAAGGGCTTGGTAAGATTGCAATATCCAATGACATGAGCATATCCAATGTGTTGCTAGTAGAGGGCTTGAACTTCAATTTGCTATCCGTGGCTCAATTATGTGATCTTGGATTCAAATGCATATTTGGGGTAGATGATGTAGAGATCATAAGTGTAGATGGCTCTAACTTGATCTTCAAAGGCTTTAGATATGAGAATCTATACTTGGTTGATTTCAATGCTAGTGAAGCCAAATTATCTACATGCTTGTTCACTAAGTCTAGCATGGGTTGGTTATGGCATAGAAGGCTTGGTCATGTTGGAATGAAACAATTGAATAGATTGGTTAAGCATGACTTGGTTAGAGGCTTGAAAGATGTTGTGTTTGAAAAGGATAAGCTTTGTAGCTCTTGTCAAGCCGGAAAACAAGTTGGAAACACCCATCCAAGAAAAGCATGATGAGCACTAGCAAAGCATTTGAGTTATTGCACATGGATTTGTTTGGGCCAACACAATACACTAGCATTGGTGGAAATAAATATGGCTTTGTGATAGTGGATGATTACACTAGATACACATGGGTATTCTTTCTAGTGGACAAAAGTGATGTGTTTGCAACATTCAAATCATTTGTCAAGGCATTCACAATGAGTTTGAAACAACCATCAAGAGAGTTAGAAATGACAATGGTAGTGAGTTCAAGAACACTAGAATTGGTGAGTTGTGTGATGAATTTGGAATTAGACATCAATTCTCGGCCAAGTACACTCCATAATCAAATGGCCTTGTTGAGAGGAAGAATAGAACACTCATTGATATGGCAAGGTCTATGCTTAGTGAGTACAATGTGAGTAAATCTTTTTGGGCCGAAGCTATCAACACTGGCTTGCTATTGTAGCAACCACCTCTATTGTCACCCATTGAAAGAGAAGACACCATATTAGCTCTTGAATGGTAGAAAGCCCAACATTGCATATTTTTGGGTCTTTGGTTGCAAATGCTATATTTTGAAGAAAGGCACTAGATTGGGCAAGTTTGACAAGAAATGTGATGAAGGATTCCTACTTGGTTATTCCACTACAAGCAAAGCATATAGAGTTTGGAATTTGGATAGTGGTACTCTTGAGGAAGTTCATGATGTTGAATTTGATGAAACCAAGGGTTCACAAGTAGAGAATGAGAACTTGGAAGATGTTAGAGGCATTCAACTCTCAAATGCCATGAAGAACATGGATGTTGGTGAATTGAGGCCTAGGCAAGTGAATGATGATGAAGATGATCAAGTACAAGTGCTCTCTAACTCAAATGCGCAAGATGATACAAATCAAGTTAGTACAAGTGTCTCTCATAATAATGAATAAGATCAATTGGCTAGTACATCATCTCAACCTAATGATCAAGCAAGTGCAAGCAATCAAGTTCCAATCCTCCAACCAACCAATGTTGCAAGAGATCATCCATTGGACACTATCATTGGTGATATTTCTAGAAGGTGTACAAACAAGATCAAGATTGGCTTTATTTTGTGAGCATTTCTCATTTGTGTCGTCCATTGAACCAAAGAAGATAGATGAAGCATTGAAGGGATGTTGATTGGGTTAATGCTATGCATAAAGAATTGAATAACTTCACAAGAAATTAAGTATGGGAGTTGGTAGAAAGACCAAAGGGACACAATGTGATTGGAACTAAATGGGTCTTTAGAAGCAAGCAAGATCAAGATGGGATAGTAGTAAGGAACAAAGCAAGATTGGTAGCACAAGGCTATACACAAGTTGAAGGTCTTGACTTTGGAGAAACATATGCCCTGTTGCTAGATTGGAAGCATTTAGAATCTTACTAGCCTATGCTTGTGCCCACAACATCAAGCTCTATCAAATGGATGTTAAGAGTGTATTTCTCAATGGCTACATCAATGAAGAAGTATATGTTGAGCAACCTCCCGGTTTTGAAGATGATAAGAAGCCCAACCATGTATACAAGTTGAAGAAAGCTTTGTATGGCTTGAAGCAAGCACCTAGAGCATGGTATGAGAGATTAAGGGATTTCCTACTCTCTAAAGGGTTCACAATGGGCAAGGTTGACACCACTCTTTTCATCAAGAAGATTGGAAAAGATCTATTTGTGTTGCAAATATATGTTGATGATATCATATTTGGATCAACCAATCAAGACTTTTGTGAAGAATTTGGAAAGATGATGGCCAATGAGTTTGAGATGTCCATGATTGGAGAATTGAGTTACTTCCTTGGTCTTCAAATCAAGCAATTGAAAAATGGTACATTTATGAGTCAAGGCAAGTATATCAAGGACATGATCAAGAAGTTTGGCATGAGTGATAGTAAAGCCATTAGCACACCAATGAGAACAAATGACAACTTGGATAGTGATGCAAGTGGAAATATGGTGGATCAAAAATTGTATCGGTCAATGATTGGAAGCCTACTCTATGTGACCGCATCAAGGCCGGATGTCATGTTTAGTGTATGCATGTGTGCAAGATTTCAAGCCTCACCAAGAGAAAGTCATTTGAAGGCTACAAAGAGAATATTGAGGTACTTGAAGCATACACCAAATGTTGGTTTGTGGTATCCCAAAGTAGCAAAGTTTGAGCTAGTTGGTTACTCCGACTCAGATTATGCGGGATGCAAGGTTGAAAGGAAGAGCACCTCGGGCACATGTCAATTGTTGGGAAGATCACTTGTTTCATGGTCATCAAAGAAGCAAAATAGTGTTGCATTATCAACCGCTGAAGCCGAATACATATCCGCCGGTAGTTGTTGTACACAAGTACTTTGGATGAAGGCCACTTTGAGTGACTTTGGAATCAAGTTCAAGAAAGTGCCATTGCTATGTGACAATGAGAGTGCAATCAAGTTGACCAACAATCCGGTTCAACATGCAAGAACAAAGCATATTGATGTCTACCACCATTTCATAAGAGATCACCAACAAAAAGGGGACATTTGCATTGAGAGTGTAGGCACCGAAGATCAACTTGCCGATATATTCACCAAGCCATTGGATGAGAAAAGGTTTTGCAAGCTAAGGAATGAGTTGAACATATTGGATTTCTCAAATATGTGTTGATGCACCCCCACTTATATGGCATGCTTCTCCTTTGAGCATTTCAAGGTAAAAGTTGATTGGCATGGCATACATCCTTGCTAAGGACTTGTTTAGTGCATCTAGACATCTTTCACATTTAATAGGCTCATTCATGAAAATCAAATGAATTTGATGATTGTATGGTACCACTATTGCTTCTATGCTTATTTTGATCTAGTGGTAGCATATGACATGTTTGTGGGCTTGTAAACCTAGTGTTTAATCTAGAAAATAAGCTCTAAGCGTTTAACTCAACATGGTACAAGATAACCCTTATTTGGAGGTGTGAAGAAACTTGTCCTTGGATCAAACTGAGTTAAATATCTTTGGTAAATGATCTAGATTGGACCAAATTTGGGAAAATGATCCTCACCCCATTGATTGACATTGATAATCTCAACCTATCTATAATTTAAGCCTTTGTGGTCATTGATGACAAATGGGGAGAAATAGTGCACAAAGATAGTGAAAAGACAACACAAAGGGGAGAGAAATAAAGATACAAGT
Source organism: Miscanthus floridulus (assembly GCF_019320115.1). Taxonomy (NCBI): domain Eukaryota; kingdom Viridiplantae; phylum Streptophyta; class Magnoliopsida; order Poales; family Poaceae; genus Miscanthus; species Miscanthus floridulus. The sequence goes on from NC_089588.1 coordinate 46,009,640, forward strand.
GATAGGGGGAGAACTTAACATAAGGGGAGAAATATGACAAAGGAAAGGGATCAATTAAAATTTTGAGCACACAAGTAGGGGGAGCAAGCTCATGAACTTGTATGGTGCATTTGAATGTGCATTTCATATGTTTGCTTGCATGGCACAAGTTTTAAATTTCAATCTCCATGCCTGTGTGGTGTATGCTAGTTATAGGTTTGAATGATGAAATGAAAATCTAGCATGCATAAGATTATCTAGTGATTTCATTTCCAAGTGTTTCTTAGTGGTATCAAGCTAACCATGGTGCTAAGGATGGTATAATGGTGCACTCCGATTGGTATCATGCTTCAAAGGTCCATCTTTTATACCTTAGCATCATTTGGTAGACATTGTCTCCTATATTTCCTATCTAAGCATATGTGCAAGCTACAATCCAAACTCTTAGCACATATGGAGGGGGAGCAATTGCTACCATTTGGGGTTCATGAAACTTGTCCATATCCTTTTACACATGGTAAATATGCTTGGGCAAGCAACATGGATTCAATCGACTTTCAATTCATATCTTTGTGTAAGGGTTGTCATCAATTACCAAAAAGGGGGAGATTGAAAGCTCTATTTTGGTTTTGGTGAATTGATGAAACCCTAAGTGCTAACCTAGTTTATCAAGTGATCATGAGATAGGTAACACATTCCAAGTGGTGAAGCAAATGAAGATCATGACATGATGATGGTGATGCCATGGTGATGATCAAGTGCTTGGACTTGGAAAGAAGAAAGAGAAAAACAAAAAGCTCAAGGCAGAGGTATAAATTGTAGGAACTATTTTGTTTTGGTGATCAAGACACTTAGAGAGTGTGATCACATTTAGGTTTGATAGCCGTACTATTAAGAGGGGTGAAACTCATATCGGAATGCGGTTATCAAAGTGCCACTAGATGCTCTAACTCATTGCATATGCATTTAGAATCTAGTGGAATGCTAACACCCTTGAAAATGTTTGTGAAAATATGCTAACACATGTGCACAAGGTGATACACTTGGTGGTTGGCACATTTGAGCAAGGGTGAAGAAGTTAGAGGTGAAAAGGAGTTAGTCTCGCTGCTCACAAGGTGACCAGACGCTGGTCTCAGAGGAACCGGTGCGTCCGATCAGCTGTAACAGCGAAGATGCTAGCGTCAGTCAAATGACCGGACATTGGGTCGCTCAGCGACTAGACGCTGGTAGGCTGTATTCGGTCATGGTGACATGGCAGCATAGAAGAAGACACTGTGTGACCGGACGTTGGCTATGTCCGGTCAAGCATGACCGGATGCGTCCGGTCAAGCATGACCGGACGCGTCCGGTCAAAGAAATTCGTTTCTAGAACCTTACTGGAAACGACCGAACGCTGGAGGCTTAGCGTCCGGTCACTTATGTCGCAGAGTCTGATCGACTGATAACCGTTGAGATTGGGCAAATAGTATTTGAAGAGAGGGGACACGTGGCACGCATCGCGTGACCGAACGCTGAGGTTCAGCGTCCAGTCGATATGACCGAAGCATCTGATCACCCCGAGTTGTGTCCAGTGAAGGGGTACAATGGCTCTATTTATGGGGGCTTCTATTTAAGCCCCATGGCCGGTTGAAGCTCATACCTTTGGCCATTTTCATTGACATAGCAACCTTGTGAGCTTAGCCAAAGCCCCCCTACTCATCTCCATCATTGATTCATCATCTTTGTGAGACTGGGAGAGAATCCAAGTGCATTGCTTGAGTGTTTGCATCTAGAGGCACCTGGTGTTCGTGTTTTCCTACGGGATTCGCTTGTTACTCTTGGTGGTTGCCGCCACCTAGATGGCTTGGAGCAGCAAGGATCATTGAGCGGAGGTTGGTGATTGTCTCCGGCTCCGATCGTGGTGATTGTGAGGGGTTCTTGACATTTCCCCGGTGGAGAGCCAAAAGGTACTCTAGTGGATTGCTCGTGGCTTGTGTGATCCTCATCTTGTGTTGGTTGTGTGGCACCCTATTGAGGGTTTGGCGTGTGAAGCCAATTAGCGCATGGACCTCCAAGTGAGTGAATCGCCACAACGAGGACTAGCTTGCCGGCAAGCAAGTGAACCTCGGTAAAAAATCATTGTGTTCATCATTGATTCCAAGGTGATTGGTCTTCATTGTTATTCATCCTTGTGATTGATTGGCTCCTTTATCTACACGGAGGTATAACTATCTTGCTTACTCTCTTTACCTTACCGCAAACTAGTTGTCAAGCTCTTTAGTGTAGCTAGTTGTGAGAGCTTAATTGTCTGGCTGGTGTGGCTCTTTTGTTAGCTTTTGAGTGCACACTAACTTAGGGTAGTGTCATCACTATTGTGTGGATAGATATTATCTAAACTAGAATTGTGGTAGGTGGCTTGCATTTTGAGTAGGCTAGCGCAACACTTGCTTCGCCTCATAATTGTCTAACCCTTTTGTTAAGTGTTGTTGTAGAAATTTTAAATAGGTTATTCACCCCCCCTCTAGCCATTAGGACCTTTCACCTGTGGCTGTCTATATGCTAAAAAATAGAATTTCTCCTGCCCACATGGACTAGTAATAATAATACAATTCAATGGTACATGGCTACATGTATTCCAAGACCTATTCCATGTTGGCATGCATTGTATTTGGACTAAGGTAAGGATAGAATAATATAAGAGGGTAATCTTCAAGTCACACGAGTTCAGCATGCTAGAAAGCAAATTTTAAGTGATAGAAAACTGCGTGTATACAATGGAATTATGCTAATGAGACATGCCAGAAAACACAACTCAAATATATCAACTTCAAATTGCTTGCTGAGTTTTCAGGTGACTAACACACATATCACTCCCACACTGTTGACAATAATGCAAAGTCAAACCTTCAAAATAAGTTTTAAGGCAATAGCCTCAGAGGAACAGACGAATAATGTCATCAATCAAAGAGTTAAGTATACTAAGACATCTTATTTCTTAGTTATAATCTAGGAGGCTTCCACTTGTAAAGCATTTCACATTTCTACAGAAGTAGTACACAAGAACGATGCAAGGACATTGTAGACCTATACTATGGACGGTCTGTTTCTATGTATCATCCTTTATGCAGTGCAAAGAAACAGCGGATAATAGATTTCTTTTCCTAACATATTCCAGTGAGCATAGAGTATGTTTGGCTTTCAACACAATGTATGCAGTAACTGTCAGAGATAAGACAGATAGACTGACTGGGAAAGCCGATGTTTGTTGATTGACGCTGGTGGAGGTGCGCAGACGCCGGTGGAGGAGCGCGGACGCCGGTGGAGGTGCGCGGATGCCGGAGAGCATGGGAAGGAGTGCGGACGCCGGTGGAGGTGCGCGGAGGCCGGTGGAGGGGGGCCGGACGCCGTTGGAGGGGGCGCGGGTGCAGGTGGAGGGGACGCGGACGCCGTTGGAGGGGGCGCGTGTGCGGGGAGGGGGCGCGCAGGTGCAGAGATGGGGCGCGCGGGTGCGCCACCGACCGGGTGCGCCGCGGCACCTCAAGGTCGGAAACCCTAGCGCTGCTGGCTGGTCGGAAACCCTAGGGCGGGGAGCAGGCACGAGGGTGCGGGGAGGGGCGCGGGTGCGGGGAGGGGCGCGCGGGTGTGGAGATGGGGTGCGCGGGTGCGGAGAGGGGGCATGGGCGTCGGGACAGGTCCGGGAGGCGGCGTCGGTGGGCTAGCCTGACGGCGTCGGAGGAAGAAGACAGTGCCCAACAGGCTAACACCCATGCGCCCTTGTATTTATACAAGGGATGATTTCTAGGGGCGGTTCCTGATCCAGCCGCACCTACAAATGCATTTGTAAGAGCGGTTCTTGATCCAGCCGCCCTACAAATGCATTTGTAGGGGCGGTTTCTGATCCAACCGCCCCTACAAATATTTTCTATTTTTTTAAAATTATAAATTATGTATTTTTTATATCATAAAACACAAAGTAATATAATAACAATTGTGTATATGCACAAATATAATATTTTGTATTATTCTATATATGAAGAAATATATATATAAACAATTGTAGTCAAAACAATATAGAAACAAAAAAACAAAAATTAAAAATTTGAATTTTAAAACTTCGACTACAATTTTATGACATTAAATGAAATAAAATGAAAATGTTGTAAACATAAAAGTTGTATAACTCATCAACATGTACAACTTTTATTTTGGTCATCTTGTCATGTGACTTTGTTTGAACGATTCAAATTTTGAAATTCAAACAATTTCAACTTGAAACAATATTTTGAAAGAGTAAATTATTTCAGATGAAAAACTCACAAATACCAAAGTTGTAGAACTCATCAATATCTACCACTTTTATTTGATCATATTTTCATTTGACCAAATTTGAATAGTTGAAAATTTGAATTTCAATAAATGGCAACTTCAAACAAGATTTTGAAACCTTAAATGATTTCAACAATAAAAGTCGTGAACATAAAAGTTGTTGAACTCATCACTATCTATAACTTTTATTTTGGTCACTTCTTCATGTGACAAAGTATTAGTAAATATTGTTTATAAATTCACATATGACTCATAGTTTCATGAACTATACGAGAAATGTTGATTTGTGAACAATGTTTACTATCACTTTGTCAGATGAAAAAATAATCAAAATAAAAGTTGTAGATCATGATGAGTTATACAACTTTAGTATTCATCACTTTTTCAGCTGAAATCATTTAATGGTTAAAAATCTCGTTCAAACTTGTCATTTTTTAAATTTGAAAATTTGAAGTGCTCAAACTTTGTCAAATGAAAAAATGACCAAATCAACACACTAACTTGATAGGGCAAGATTTTAGAAAATTTTAGGAAAAAAATCATCACATTTGGAGTTAGTATGAGGGAGAAAGACTAGTTACAAATTTTACCTAGAGATGAAAAAGAAAAATCACAACTGTCCATGATGATCAATGATCAACAAGTGTGATTTCTCTTTTTAATCTGTGGCTAAAACTTGTAACTAGTTTTTCTCCCTCATACTAACTCCAAATGTGATGGTTTTTTTCCTAAAATTTTCTAAAATCATGCTCTATCATTTCAGTCTAGTCATCTATCTTTGTCACTAATTTTGTACAATTCAAATTTTAAATTTTAGAAAATGATAGCTTCAAACCTGATTTTCAAACACTAAATGATTTCAGCTGTAAATGTGATGAATATAAAAGTTGTATAACTCGTCAAGATCTCCTACTTTTATTTCGGTCATTTCTTCATTTCATAAAGTGTTAAGTGATTTCATAAAGTTTTAGTCTGGATGTTGCAAAGGGTAGTCTCACACACATGCATAAATGTAGTCTCATACACATACAAAAATATGTAGTCTTACGCACGTACATAAATATATAGTCTCACACGCATGCATAATGAAGTCTTACAAACACACACTTACACAAACACTCCATGTTCAACAACTAGCTAGCCTGCTGTAACGACTTTTCCCTTGACACCTTTTCATTCTCATGGCAATATGTCTTTGGGGAGGTTCTTTTCTACAACACTGATCTTCTTAGGAAAGTCTGTGAATAGCGGCATCTCATCGTAGTTATTGTAAGCTTCAACATCATCCACGCCATCAACTCCAATAATGTGCTGTTTCTAGGAGGCAACCTACGTGCTTTGTCTTCTTCTTCGGGGGGAGATTACTTTGTGGGTCAGACATATAGAAAACTTGTGCGACATGTGAAGCGAGCACCCAAGGGTCATCTTGGTAGCCTAGATTCTCGAGGTCCTAGGACTCTCAATCCGATCTCGTTCAGTTGGTGTTGTTTGATCCAGCGACATCGAAACAAGGCCACCGTTATATCCCTTCCATAGTCAAGTTCCCATATCTCTTCAATGATGCCAAAGTATTGGATCTTTCGCTCCAATCCATCGAGAGCCTCTATTCGAACGCCGCTGTTTTGGTTCACATATTTACTATCCTTTGCGTAGGGTATAGTACGCATACCCATTGATGTCATAAGCATTCCAAGATGTCACTTGTCTCGATGGCCCCTCCGCCAACCTACTGATGGTAATAGAGTCTATGGTTTCTCCAGGCGGTATGTTTTGGTCCTTCAACCATGTAGTTGGTCATTGCTTGTGTTGTTTCATGACCCAATCATTCGAACGGCCATTTCTCTCTGCCATAATGATAGCCAATTGTTCATCAATATATGGTTGCATCAGTTGTGTACTCTGCAACACACTGTAATGCGCCTAACTCACCTCTTTGTAATCATGGTCGATGAACACTTTTCTACCACTGGTGCCCTTCGCAGCCAGCCTAACCTCATGACAAGAATCGGGTTTACCAATCCCTTTCTGTACTTTTAGGTACTCTTGACAGCACTCGATGACTTCTTCAGTACTGTGACCCTCTATCATGGAGCCCTCTAGGTATGCTCGATTATGCACGTATCAACTTAGAACCGACATGAACCGCTCGTAGGACCACATTTCATGCAAGTAGCAAGGGCCCAGCGCCTGTATCTGATGAACCATGTGAATCATGAGATGTGGCATTATATAAAAAAAGCAGGAAGTAAACACATCTCTAGTTGGTTTTGTGTCTCCACCACAAATTCATGTAGGTCACACAGCTCTTGCTTGCTAATCGTCTTCTATGAGATCTTAAAAAGAAGTAGCACATGCGGGTGATGGCCATTTTCAATAACTCTAGCTTTATAGCCCTGATTGCAATAGGTAGAAATATTGTTAGCATCACATGGCAATCGTGAGCCTTGCAGTGTGTTATTAACAAGTCCTTCATTGACAGTAGCTTCTTCACATTTGCTAAAAACCCAGTCAGGACTTTGACCCCCCTCAGGAAAGTGCATATAGCTCTCTTCTCGTCTGGTGTTAGGTTGAAAGCACGTCATGGGCAGAGTGTATTTTCCAATAGCCTTAGGTACCAGGTGAAGCTGTGGCATCACGTTTAGCTGCACCATGTCTTTCCGTGCTTTCAGACCATCCTTTGACTTGCCTATGTCCATCAAGGTAGCAATGAGACTCTCAAAGACATTCTTCTATACGTGCATAGCATCAATGACATGGGGGACCTCCAAGTATGGCCAATAAGGTAGATACTAAAAGAAGATCGATTGTTTCTTGAAAGGTATGCCTTCGACAGGAGGTGTGCTTCTATCTCTGTTAGTCTCATCTGGATTCTTCTTTCCATAGACGACGCGTATGTTTTTCACCATTCTGTACACGTGTTCTCCGTTATGACGTCTCTCCGGAGGGGGTTCAATCTCCGGGGCGTTGTCATAAAATCTAAAGAACAATTTGCTACGGTACTTGTGACTTGTCTTTAAGAAGCGTCGGTTCCTTAGGTAAACTATTTTCTTGGATGCATCCAGGTACACCCATGTAGTACCATCCAAGCATCCCGTCTTCCCTTTGATCTGTCTAGACAAAGCAAACAGCACGGGGTAATCATTGGTAGTAACAAATATTATTGCTCTACATATGAAGTCCTCCTTTTAGAATGCATCATACATCTGCTCCCTATGCCTCCATAGCCTCTCCATTTCTTGCATCAAAGGCTCGAGGAACACAGTCTATATCAATGCCTGGTTGTTTAGGGCCAGAAACAAGAATAGTGAGGAGAAGGTACTTTCTCTTCTGACACAACCATGTTGGGATGTTGTACATGGTCAAGATCACTGGTCAAGTGTTGTGGTCGCTCATCCTCTCATTGAAGGGATTCATTCCATCGGTGCTCAAGCCAAACCGTACAATCCTTGGGTCATCATTGAATTCTTTGTGCTTCTCATCAAACCTTTGCCACTGACTACAATCAAGCCGGGTGTGCAATCTTATCATCATCCATCTTGCGCTCATCATCCCACCATGTCATGAGTGCGGCTTCTTTAGGGTTTAGGAAGATACGTCTCAAGCGGTCGGTCACTGGCAGGTACCACATTACCAAGGCAAGAATTCTTCTCTGCTTTGCATCGTTGCCTAATGGAGTGTCCTCTGGGGCTGAGATTCTTGTACCACCTTTTTTGTACCCTTCTTATTCCTCTTTTTCCCTATGGAGGCTTCATCCCCACCGTAAAGGTCATTGTTCTTGTACCGGCTGGCCCCACACCGGGGACATTTATCCATGACTTGAACATTTCACCATGAAAAAGTATACAGTGGTTGGGGCATGCATGGATTTTTTCAACCCCCATTGTCAATGGACTTATGACCTTCTTCGCTTGGTATGTGTTGGCGGGAACTGAGTTTGGATTGTGGCAGCACCCATGACAGGAGATGCAATAGATCATTGAAACTACAGTCTGACCAGCCGTACTTAGCCTTCAGGATGAGCAGCTCAAGCACAAAACATAGCAATGTCCAATGTGTAGACAACCCTTTTCAACACCATACACAGTCTCCTTTGATGCTTTTGTCACCCTTTCCAAATTTTCTAGATCTTTCGGGCTATTTAGTAAAATCTCTGGTCCAAGGGCTCGAATCATGTCCTCTAAATCATCTTTATCCCTGACATAGTGCTCCACCATCATTATTGGCACCAGCTTCATCGTTACCATCTCAACCACCAGCATCACCATCTTGTTCATTGCTAAACTCGAAATCCATTCGTGCATCAAGCTCTGCTGAATATTGGGACATGGATTCTATGGTTTCATCGTCGTATTCCTCCTCATCCTCAGTCAGTTAACAATAACCGTTTCACCATGATGAATCCACACTGTGTAGTCCTCAACAAATCCTCGCATAATCAAATGTGATCTGATGATAGTCACATCTGTCCATGCCATACGGTTCTTGCAATCTTTACTAGGGGCAAATAATTGTATCCTTATTCTCTTTCAATATCGTTGCATGCTTCTTTGCGGCTTCAATAAATTTATCCACCTCTTTACGGAAACCTGCCTTGAACATTAACGAACCATACATCCAAGAGTTCTTGTACTCCATCTTTTACAACAACAACAACAAAACAAACATTAAAGGACTACTTATTCAGATATATATATATATAAATGAATAAAATTAATAATTACTTGAGAATAATTGTATATACTTCAGATATATATGAATATAAATCTAATATAATTACATGAAGCATACAAACACACCATGGTAGAGGAAAATTAATTAATGGCCCATTTATCCATAAATAATTAAAATACATATTTATTGATTACAATAAACAATTTCAAAGACAACAATTAGCAACAATTATACTTTACCCAATATCTTTCATACAAACCCTAGTCCAATTTTATCAAACATAAATTTACAAAAACAAAATTAATAAAAAAACCAAACCCTAGATCTAGATCTACATGCACATAAACATGCATAAAACTAACTAATTGTTCACTAAAATCAAGAAACATGGACCAAATAAGGGTATGATCTTGTTCCCCTCCCTAATTTATCCTAGTACATTTAAAACTTGGGTCTAATTTGCTTCATAAGTAGCTCAAGCACCATAGAAGAGAGAAAAACAAAACTCTAATTACTCACTAACCAACCATTAAAACTTCAAAAAAAGTGTGGAATAACATTTTCTTACCTTCTACAACCTCTCCACCAAAGGATTTGAGACCAAAACCTTCCCCCCTTAGTAGAGCAATTTTTGGAGGTGCCCAAGGCCTCCCCACCTTTCTTTCACGAGTTGGAGTGAGTGACCCGAGGAGGAAGAATGTGCTACAGCTATTTTATATATGGGTCATTTATAGGGGCGGCTGGTGATTGAGCCGCCCCTACAAATCGGAGCTATATATACGGGGGCATTTGTAGGGACGGCTCAATCACCGGCCGCCCCTCCAAATAGCAACTCTAGGGGCGGCTGGTGATTGAGCCGCCCCTACAAATCATACCCCATTTGTAGGGGCGGCTCATATCACCAGCCGCCCCTGCTGTTCCATTTGCAGGGGCGGCTGGTGTCTGGGCACCCGAGCACGCCATTGTAGGGGCGACTCCATCACCAGCCACCCCTACAAAAAATTCGAGCTGTTGCTAAAAATGATTTTTTACGTAGTGTACTATGATGTTATGATAGAGCGAAAGGAAGGGGCACCCTGGTTTGGAGGGGTGGCGGCGAGGAAGGGGCCACAACACCGAGGGCACCCTAACCCACTGACGACTCCATCGATATCTCCCAAGCAAGGGAGAGGATAGTGCCTCAATGGGCTGGATAAATCCAAGCAGGAACCGGCGCAGAGCATAGTTTGCCTACGAAAATGCTAGAGGGCCCATTGAACCATGGCGTCAGAGATCTAGGCCCACACACATGGCGGGCGCTGTGTTTTGGAACGCCACATCAGCGCGTGTCGTCGTTTCATTGGCGTGTTAGCCAGAGGGAGCTCCCGAGTGCAACAATCCTTTACGCAATAATATCTACTTATTTCTCACAGTAATATTTTCTATGAATTATGAAAGATGTGTCATGTAGACCATTTTTTCTCTTTATATTGCTTTGTTTATTACTAAGTATCCATGAATCATGAAAGACAGAGACAAATTGGGTTTAAATTTGGTTGGCTAAGCCTAGTTAGAGAGGCATCCCGTTTTTTATATTAAAAATAGGGTTCAAAAGGACAACACCCCCCCCCCCCCCCCCCCCCCCACCCACACACACACACACACCGGATTAGCCGTAGCCCAAACTCGGACCAAAGCTCATGGCAAGTTCGCACTGTGTGAGGTGAGTAGTACAAGAAAGTTCGAAAAATTAAATATGCTAGCCACCACCTTTTATGCTGAGCCAATGCTTCTTGGTTAGGCAAGTTAGTTAAATCTGCAATCACCGTGGGACCAAGCGTCGCCCACAATTTTGCTCCGTGGTATGGTAGGCTGCTGGAATGGGCCGTCGTTCTCTGATCAAGGACAAGTATGGTTCAATAAGAGTTCCGAAGAAACCATATACAAGATCTTGTGGTATATATGCATGTCTATTTTGTTCCTACACACACTTGCTCGGAGCATCTGGTGTCTAGTCCAAATGAAATGCTACCGATTTACTGCCTTACAACATACAAAGACTAGATCTTTGCCAAGAGTTTCACATACTACAACATAATACTTTGTCCCATACAACATATGTACACTTTTGATATATAAAAAATCTGTAGCATGAAATGACTGTTCTGTATACATAATTAAACTGCTAATAAAGTAGAAAAGCAGCATGTCCACTTTACACTACAGCAACATCACGTCGTATTAAAATTCTGTGATTCACTTAAAAGTTGCACATAACACTCATTGTTGTCTTATTACAATTAGCCCATAAAGCATGTGTTAACTTTGCAGGTATCAGACCAACTAGCTTTTTTGCGTTTGGTCCTAAAAAGAAGACTCGTCCCAGTGCATTGTGCGCTCATTTTCAAGAGCGTAGTTTACACCAGCATTAGTTAATTTGCTCTCTTCCAGTTCCCACAAGCAACAGATATAGGTCTTCTTTTCGCAGCCTTGTAGAGATAAAATAACAAGCACATAACCAGTGAAGAGAAGCCATGCAGTACTGCAGAAGCACAGTAAGGGCCGGCACCTGCAATGGGTGACTCGTAATAAGCTAGCTCTAAGTATCTTTTATGTTTTAATGGAAGAGAGAGAAAATCTAGCTCTTCATCCAGAGGTAGGCTCATAAACACATTTTAAGATCACGTGAGAGTGTCATATATGGCCATCCGTGTTATGAGCTATATGCTAAAAGTTAGCGCTATTGAAAAAATTGATTTAAAACTAGTAACTAGGTTATTCCATTGCGGGTGCCCTAAGTAAGTTTTGTACGTCATTGGACTACAACTTAAAAGACAGATAAAGGTAGTAGAGTCTGCTAACCAGCGTGGAACTCAGATTAGATTACTGAGATAAGCTATACTATTCTCGACTTACGACGGATCAGTTGCGTGAACCTGCTTAATTTGGTTCTTTTGCCCTTTTGAGTACTATTGCATGTAATTTGAACTGTATGTTCCTCATTTTATATTTATATACTCTGCTGGACAGGCTCTAGTATCAATGGATTGGCATCTTCTGCAAAGTGCCTTTAGAAAATTAGAATGCTGCTAGTAAAAATATTCAAGGTGTCGTGTTGGTATACCCCATATGACTTAAGTAGAATCTATGTTGGACATCATCTAGAAAGCATCGGCTGAGAAAAAGGAGAGTGTGACTACTTTGATTATTTCCTTTTTGTTCTTACCGCTCTGATGACTAAGAAAAAAATTGATAACTATCCATAAGGTGTTTTTTTTAACTATCCATAAGGTGTTGAACACGCTATCAATTTGTTTCTGAATAGTTTAGGTCATTAAATGTTTTTAAATAAAAGGTAGTCAACTACAGAGTTGCATATCTCCAAGTAATACAACTTTGCTTTAAGTCATTTGAAAACAATTTAAAAAATGAATTTCAAATTATCAAAATTTGAACAATATTTTTGGGCATTAAATGATTTTAAATAAAATAGTCGTTAAATACAAAGTTGCAGATCTGTTCGAGTCCTACAATTTGGTATAAAGTTTGTCTTCATCCTATTTAATTTGAATACGGTATGAATTTTATTGTGCTCCACATATTTTTAGGGGCGAACGAAATTATCAGCTGTCTCTAGAAATATATTTCTAAAGACGGCCGGAAAGACTAACCATCTATGGAAATGGGTTTCTTAAAACAGAGGGCATTTCTTAAACATAGAGGGCATTTGTAGAGGCAGCTGGGTTTCTAGCTGCATCTAAATTTCACAAGGAAAACAACCTTGGCGACACAGTTGCAGCAAAACGATGTCTGTTTCATAAGAAAATAAAGAACTAAACAAAACTCAAACCCTAAGGAGAGCGACGGCTGTTAATTATAGAGCCCCAAACGTCACCCCCCTGGACGCGCCCCCTAATGGGCCCAAACATGATACATGGTCTAACGGACCAAAAGATGGTGTCGCAGCACCCTGGCAGATTCTGGACGCTGACTTGTTTTGACAATTCCCGTTGATTTCGAAGGGCTTTTGACGTGAGACCACTTGCATTGGCTTCCTTATCTAATTAGCTTTCCATCCATATGTGGATCGTCGAAAATGGAGCCCGTATGCGCCCGTTTGATCAGTTTTATGACAGACTGGTCCTGGAACCCGAGATGGGCTCGAACTTGATTTGGGCCTCCACCTTGGTGACTCGAACCGGATGAGCTTCGGGCCTCTTTCTCGGTTCGGACAACCTCGCTGATCTCCTCGGCCTCTATCTCCAAGCATGGTCGTATGCATGGAGCTCATGTCCTTATCATCCTCCCTTTCTTGATAAAAAGTCATCCTCGACGTCGATTTTGTTTGAAGTCAATCCTGCACAATATGAAGACAAACGAGGTTTCCAAAATAATAGGAATGGGCAATGTTGTGAGAAAGAATATGACCACATGTCCAGGTTTGTAGCATGTCTTTTCCTACAGACATGTAGTCTGCTAGATTGAAATACACATGATCTTTGCCAATACTATCATTAAAAAGATTAGTACTAACAAGAAACATATGCTCTCTTTCTTTTGATTCTATTTGTGTTCGAAAAGCAAAACTAGAGGAATATGGCATAACAACAGTGTTGATTTTACTATCCTCTAGTTGATCATTACTTTGCACAACTAAAGGAGAATTCAGATTTGTATAAATATAAACTTGTTGTATCAAATATTGTCCTTGGTTGTTATATTTGCCAAAAACATGATATGTATGTCTAGAGAACCATGACAAATCAGCATATGCATAAAGTTTCTCCTCTAACGAACTAAGATTACACAGAACATCAAATTCAATGTAATCCAAAGTATTTAAAGAAGACAACAATTTCCGCTCATCAACTTCACTAGCATTATGAATAACAAGTCTATTTTCAGCATAAGTGTTCGATTTCAGCACACGTATAGCATGATCATTCTTCAATGATTGCATGAGTATAACATAAATATCATTATGCAAGCCATCTTCATCACAAGGAACATCAAGCAAATCATCTTGTGACAAAGGTAAATCAAGCTAAGGCTCTACTAAAATTTGCACTATCATAGCATGATTGGTGGAAAAATTCAGCACATCAAGAGAACTCTCACCTTTCGTGAGTTTAGCATCATGGGCATTACCTTTGCTCTCATGTTCAGCAGGAGTAATAGTTGATGGTTCTAAATTTTCACATGAGGTTATGAGCATCTCATTTTCTGTCTCATCATCCTAGCTCTTTTATACATTGTCCTGCAAAAGGTTAGGCATAGCAGGAGGAATAACAAGAGATTGATCTAGTTGATGCACCTCATCATTTGAATTAATTACAAGATATGGATTAACAAAATTTTCTCTCATAAGATCTTTCATATCATTTCATGTGTGAGGTTTATCTGAAAAAACTTAAAGACTCCCACCAAGTTGATGTAGATTGTCTCAAAACACTAGTTGCATTTATAACTTTTCTCCGTTCGCACATATAACTTTGTGCAAAAATATTATCCGTTTTAGTTTTCCACTCAATGTACTCATCAGCACCAATACCATCATAAGTAGGCGGGGGAGAAAGAATAGATTGACCTGCAGGAGGAGGTGTAGCAGCAATAGTGCATGGCTCATGCATCATTGATGTCTCATATCGGTACGTGTTGTAACCTGTCATTGTTAACATCAAACAAGAAAACACACAAGTATATATTTTCCTATCAGCTACTATAGGATGTGGTCAAGGAGTAAAGTCACACACTATCAAGCGTCTTACCACGGTCTTACAAGTGTTCTTACCAAAGCAACAGGTGGTGCAATTGGTCGGTGACTGTGATATAATTGTAGCTTGAGTGTAACAGTTGCAAGGAGAACTTGTACTTGGTTAGAAGAAAGTGGAGCTTGGACAGGCACAATATAGTAGCAAGGAATAACAATAGTCACAACTAAATAGCAAAACTGAATAAGTATCCCGAGTACTTGTCTTAGTTGCTGGCCTACTCACGTTCCAAGTACCAGATGTATCAAGTGATGTGAACAACAAGAATATGATTAGGAACAAGGCAGAAATCAGCACACACAAACATAGCTCAAATGACGCTCTCTACGTGCTCCTCTAGATATTATTCCACTTTTGCCCCTCTCTTTTTTCTCTATTTTTTGGCTCTCGTTGTTTTTTTAGAATTCTTTGTCTTTTTCTTTTTCTTTTTTGATATTTTTTTCACTTAGGAGCACAAAAGAAGTAATCACAGAAAATATGAGCTTAAACAAGTGAAAGGTGTGGCCTATGGAAAATTTAGAAGACGTGCTCAAAATTGTCAAAAAGCTTGTGACCACGAAAAGAGGATCTTGTGACCAGCTTTTGGCTAAAATAAAATTTCTCGAAGGGGACGGACAATTCCAAAAAAAAAATTCTAATTGATTTTGATATATGGAACGTCGAAATCCGAGTTCGTATGTGAAAACTAGACCAGTTTTAAGAACTGACTCCGAATTAGAGGACAAAATGGGAACAATCACTACTAGAAATGTGTTCATCAATGACGATTCAGTCGTGATGCTTACAAATTTCGTCACAGAACAAGCGCTTTCTATGACGAAATTTCCAGCTTCGTCATAAGTAACAAGTGACGGAGCTTTGGCACGAAGAATAATGACGAAAACAAAAGAATCGTCATAAAACAATAAAACTAAATCGTCATAGATCATTTGGCTCGTGTACCACCTCGAGGACATGGCGCCGTGGTCCCACCAGCAGGTCCCACCTTGAGGACGTGGTGATGTGGTCCCACCATTGGGTCCCAACCTCGAAGACGTGGCGATGCGGTCCCACCAGCGGGTCTCAGCCTGAGGACGTGGTGGCGAACAAGTGGGGTAGCGTGGCCCACATGGTCCAGGTGGACCTGCATCCTTCCGCCTCCCTTTTTTTTGCCAAAAAATAGCACACACAGGGAGATTCGAACCCGCGACCTGCTGCTAGACATGTTGGTGCGTTACCACTGGAGCACTCGCCGTTTTGAGATAAAGCCATGCATGTTTTTCTATTTGTAAACGTATAACATGATAATTGATGATTTTTTTCCTAAAATTTTCTAAAATCATTCTCTATCAATTTATTTTGTTGGTTTTGTCAATATATACATATGAAAAGTTTGAGCAATTTAAATTTTGAATTTAAAAAAATGCAACTTCAGACAAGATTTTGGTTCCCCAAATGATTTCAGCTGAAAAAGTGATAAATACCAAAGTTGAATAACTCATCAAGATCTACAACTTTTGTATTGGTCATTTCTTCATATGATAAAGTGGTAACGACATTGTTCACAAATGTGACACATCTCTCACAAGGTTTTATAAACTATATGAGACATGTGTAAGATTAGTGAACAATGTGTGCTAAGAATTTGTCAAATGAAGAAATAAACAAAATAAAAGTTGTATATATTCATGAGTTGAACAACTTTGGTATTCATCGCTTTTTATGTTGAAATCAATTTGGGTCTCAAATTTTGGTTCGAACTTGTCGTTTTTCAAAATTTCAAATTTGAAAGGTTCAAATTTTGTCAAATGACAAGATGACTAAAATAAAAGTTGTAGATATTAATTAGTTGAACAACTTTGGTATTCATCACTTTTTATGTTGAAATCATTTTGGGTCTCAAATTTTCGTTCGAACTTGTTGTTTTTCAAAAATTCCAATTTGAAAGGTACAAATTTTGTCAAATGATAAGATGACTAAAATAAAAGTTGTAGATATTAATGAGTTGAACAACTTTGGTATTCATCATTTTTTATGTTGAAATCATTTTGGGTCTCAAATTTTGGTTCGAACTTGTCATTTTATAAAATTTCAAATTTGAAAGGTTCAAATTTTGTCAAATAATAAGATGACCAAAATAAAAGTTGTAGATCTTGATGACTTGAACAACTTTTGTATTCATCACTTTTGCATATGAAATCATTTAGGGTTTCAAAATTTGGTTTGAACTTGTCAAATTTCAAATTTTAAAATGTGTAAAACATTGTCACATCCAAGTTTAATCAAACTTAAATGCTGAAGCATGATTTTAGAAATTTTTAGAAAAAAAACCATCACATTTGGAGTTAGTATGAGGGAGAACAACTAGTTACAAAGTTTACCCACAAATTAAAAAGAGAAATCACACTATTCTAGATGATCCTTACATGATCTTAGCAGTGTGATTTATTTTTTTAATGTGTGGGTCAACTTTGTAACTAGTTTTTCTTCCTCGTACTAACTCCAAATCTGATGATTTTTTTTTCCTAAAATTTTCTAAAATCATTCTCTATCAATTTATTTTGTTTGTTTTGTCAATATATACATATGAAAATTTTGAACAATTTAAATTTTGAATTTAAAAAAATGCAACTTTCAGACAAGATTTTGGTACCCCAAATGATTTCAGCTGAAAAAGTGATAAATACCAAAGTTGAATAACTCATCAAGATCTACAACTTTTGTATTGGTTATTTCTTCATAAGACAAAGTGGTAATGACATTGTTCACAAATGTGACACATCTCTCGTAAGGTTTTATAAACTACATGAGACATGAGTAAGATTAGTGAACAATGTGTGCTAAGAATTTGTCAAATGAAGAAATGACCAAAATACAAGTTGTAGATATTCATGAGTTGAACAACTTTGGTATTCATCACTTTTTATGTTGAAATCAATTTGGGTCTCAAATTTTGGTTCCAACTTGTCATTTTTCAAAAGTTCAAATTTGAAAGGTTTAAATTTTGTCAAATGAAGAAATGACCAAAATAAAAGTTGTATATATTCATGAGTTGAACAACTTTGGTATTCATCACATTTTATGTTGAAATCAATTTGGGTCTCAAATTTTGGTTTGAACTTGTCGTTTTTCAAAATTTCAAATTTGAAAGGTTCAAATTTTATCAAATGACAAGATGACCAAAATAAAAGTTGTAGATAATAATGAGTTGAACAACTTTAGTATTCATCACTTTTTATGTTGAAATCATTTTGGGTCTCAAATTTTGGTTCGAACTTGTCATTTTTTAAAATTTCAAATTTGAAAGGTTCAAATTTTGTCAAATAACAAGATGACCAAAATAAAAGTTGTAGATCTTAATGACATCTACAACTTTGATGTTTATCAAATTTTCATTTAAGATTATTTGGTGTCTCAAAATTATTTTAGTAGTTTTGATTTTAATTTTTTAAAATTTAATTTTTTTTCTCATTTTTAAAGGTTCAATTTTGTAATTTTAAACTGTAGTTGTTTTAGTTATTGTATTTGTAAATATATCTATAAAAAAATTATAAATTTTTGTACTGTATTATTTATTATTTACATGTGAATAATTCATTTTGATTTAGAATTTTGAAAAAAAAATCAACTGTAGGGGCGGCTGAGGGGCGGCTTATAACCTCAGCCGCCCCTACAGTGAAAATAAAAGATTGAGGGTCATTCCCCTCCCCTCCCCTCCTTCCACTGCGTCGGCCCCGGAGGCGAATAGGGGTGACTAGGGTTTCAGCCCCCGGCGACACGTCACCGCTCGACTACACCAAACCATCAGCCGCCGCCTCCCTCACCCCACCTGACCATCGCGGTCGTGGCTGCCTGGCGCAACACACCACACCTAATCCCGGCTAGTGCGCTCCACTCCCACCCCATTGGAGCAGGTCGAGGCTGGGGCATGGCGCATGGAGGAGGCAGGCGGTAGCACCCCACCCTAGCCAAGCGCTTGCCGTCCCACCATCGCCCCCTCTGTCTTCCAGTCAGCTAGGGCCCGATCCGGCCAGAACACTGTGATTCTCACCGACAAGTATAGAGATTTAGGTAGTGGAGTATCTATTCCGGCCGGGGGCACGACAGATCTGGCGGCGGCGCAACCCTGCTAATGCTCGTCCATGCGATGCGACTCGAGTCGTGGCGCCGCCGACCTTCCTCCTGACGTCGATGCGTCTCTCGGCGGTGAGGCAGGCCGCTGCTCATTCCAAAGCTGGCTGATGCCCCTTGCCCAGCAACCACAAAGTGCGCTGCTTGCCTTTGCCCGCCTACCCTAGTCCATCTCACGCTAGCTGCTCCTTTCTGTTGGTTCCTCTGCAGGGCTATACGCTGTTGTGCTTGGGCTCGAGGATTTCTTACACGCGTTGCCTATCTCTGCACCCAGGTTACTTGTGGTGACGCCTGCTTCAGGTTACTTTGTTTTAGATTCGATAATATTAAAAACATGCTTTGTTCTGATGCAGAGCCAGACTGACAGAGTGGCGCTACACTGGGTGACGGCAAGCACAGGCACATCAGGACGTATGTTGTAAAAAGGTGCAGAAAACATGTGTAGTCCCTACATTCAGTTGCTATTTGCTATCCGATTTATTGAATACTTGAATTATATTGTGTTGGAAAAAGTGGGTGCAAAACGTTAGATTGCTCATCGACCAATTGCGCATAATTTCTAACTGCATTTGATAAACATGATGGAAATAATTCTTGGTTGCAGCCAATATTTCTCATATTGGATAAATTTCATTTTTGTTGCATCTCACCAATCTTGTGGAAATTTAAATATTTGTGATACAGAATCATTGTACGCATGTGTCTATAATAGTTTATAAATAAAAAGTAAATCTGCTACTAGTAGTACCTATATATTTTACTAATGTATTAAATATTTAACTGAGCCATAGCTCAAGCACTAGTTATGTAGTTTTGATCAGTTTTGATGTTCTGAAGCATTGCACACATCTGTGATTCTGCATGTCACACTATCATGCATGTTTACTTGTTTTTCAGTACATCAGCTAGTTTGTTCCTTATGCACATGTCCTTATGTGTTCTTGTGCTATTATAATAAGACTTAGAGAACGTGGACCTAGTATCTAAAGAAATTTGTTTAGTTGGATAACAATCCGTTTTCTTGCTATTGCCAAGAGAATTGACAATTCTACTTATTCATGCTCATATGTGCAGTGGAGGAAGCAAGCATGGCTTGAGCAGCAGCATGGACATGGAGACCCTGTCGAAAAATTGAGAATGGGTCCGTTCCCTTTCTATTTGATTGTTGTTTTCTATTCGATCAATGTGAACCTGCACACTTAATCCTCTGTTCTGCCCCGTATCAGAAATGCAACCAGGGAGCTGCTCACCCTGGATGAGAAGAACCCACGCCGTATCTTTGAGGGTGAGGCGCTCCTCCGCCGCATGAACCGATGAATAGGTATCTTGTCATATATTCTTTCTCAATTAGTTTCCAAATGATCTTCTCATTTTAAACCTATGATCTTATCTGACATGTTCATTATCTTGTAGGAATCAAGTGAAAAGAACAAGCAAAATCGCCGTAAAGTCAAGTATCATCAAGCTACGGGTTCTCACAGCTATGTGGCACACTTACATGCATATGTAAGTAAAGAGTACCATGTACATATTTGCACTAAACAACTTATTTTGCATTTCATCTGAGAAAACTTTGCTGTAATTGGTTATCTATGAAACAGAAGAAGAAGAAAAACAATGCAGAACCAAGCACAGAACAAAATGAAGAACTTGATGCGGTGGAGGCCTTCAAGACCTGCCATACCAGCTCCAAACATGGTCTGACTGAACTAGCAAGAGAAGCAGTTGTAAGTCACGACATCTGTTTCGTTGTGCCAACAACTATTCATTAATTGGATAATATGTCTTGTTTCAAACATTTTGTATTCTGTCTTTTGCTCAAAACTGGTCATAATCCAATATAGCTAGACATACTTGCTAAATAATAATCCTATGTTATTGACTTCTACTTGTATTCAGTTACCTGACAACAAATAAATGACTTGATTGCATACCTATTTGGCATCAGTTTCTGTCAATGCAGCATAGGTTTTTATTTTTTTAAATACATCTTGTGTGATATTTCCTCCTCAAATTAATGCAATAAGTATCAACTAATGATGGGTCATTGCTGTTTCAGTCAAATATGGAAGCTTTGAGGACAGAACCTGTTGCTGAAGGTGAGACAGCAGTGTCCAGTGTGCAGGTTGTGTCCTAGGTGCTCTCCCAGAACAGCTCAAACCTTTTCCTGAAGAGTGTTGGCATCAAACTAGTGCCATCCTCCAAATCATCATCGTAAAATGAAAGCGAGCTTCGGGAGCAACTAGCAGCTGAAGCTACGGCTGCTATACAAGGTGAAATCGATGAACTCAGGAAGAGAAGTGAAGAAGCTGAGGAAAAGATGGCGAGGACACAAAAGGAGATGGAGGAGTACAAGAAGCTGACAGAGATAAGCAACAAGGCAATGGAGGAGAACAATGCGCTGCTCAAGCGTATCTTGGCCATCAGCAATGCTTCTTCGACATGAGCGTTGCTCGTAGCTGCTGGTTCATTAAGCAAGGGGTTTGCTGGTGATTTTATTTATGTAGTAACTTATGTTGCTGGTGGTTGGCAACTTTTTATTATTTCCTGTGATGTTAATGTGAACTGAGATGAAACTAGTAGTTCAAATGTGATGTCTAGTGAGTTATGTGAACCGAGTTTAGAATTGTTGATTAAGTTGTTGGTCATTGGAATACTGGATCTGTTAATTTATGGAAGCTTTTCGTCATTCCAGTATTATTTGCATTCTGTAATGAAATCAGCATGTGCACTTGTGATGAATTATCTGACCTTTCTGTGACGATTTGGTAATTGATTCTGTGATGAATTTCTATTTACTTCAGTGACGAAAATGAGAACCTATCACAGCAAGCCTTGTGGCCCAATAAAAATTGGACACGTGGACCATCCACATCACTGGCCATGTCAGCTGCCATGTGGTCGGACACATCACCTGCAATGTGGACGCGCCACGTGGACAAGACACGTCAGCTGCCAGCGTGGCAGACGTCGTCTGGCCGCCTAACAGATGGCAAGTCATGACAAAAAAGGGGCTATATCAATGATGAAAATAGATCGTCATAGAAAGAATACACTTCTATGACGACGGCCATTTCGTCATAGAACAAATGCACATCTATGACGAAACTAGACGTTTCGTCACGGTAGGTAAAATATGACGCGCATTCAATGACGAATACCATATCGTCACAAATTCGTCATAAAATAATATATGTGACGATTTTGGAGTCTTCAGTGACGAAAGAAGAGCATCATTGATGTACACATCCCTAGTAGTGAATGCGCGCAAAAGTTGTTGCGGCGGCTATGGATAGATGCAAATAGTGAAGACAAGTGTAACAAATTAGATGGCGTGGACTAGGGTTTGATGGATACAAAGGAAACACAACAAGACTTGAAGGTGTTCACGGATTATGATAAAAAACAAAGGAAAAAAATACAAACTGGACTAAAAATGATCTAAAACTAGCAACCAGAACTTGCCCTAGGACACGAACTCAACAATGCAAAACAGAGATGAAATTGCACGGCACAACGAGGCTATAGGACAGGGAATATGTGGCGGTGTATATTTTGTTTAGCTTTTTGTGGACTATAGGTAATTCAAAAATAGTAACAGTCTAAAGTGGAAAACAAAGTTATACCTAACAGACAATAAAGTCTCTAATACCACTTGATGTAGACATGGCCCGATCTTCCGATAGGTACGATAGCGTTGACCGGTGGAGACTTGATGTTCACGATCTAGGCTTCGAACCAAGACTTATTCGGACCCCCACAACCATTACACCACTGCTCCGTTGGTTATCAACCACACGAACGCGATTGACCTCGTCGAGAAGGCTTTCCTGCAAGCGAATCGAGAACACAAGCAAGAACGGGATGAACGTAATCTAAAATTACAAATAAATATGAGGCTTATGATAACGAGAAGGAGTTCAAGTCTTTATTCGAAAGGACTAATCGCCATAGGCGAACAAGATCAAGAACTGGGGCCCTAGTTCATAGCCAGCGGCCTTGGCGGCACAGTTGCAGCAAAATAATGTTTGTTTCATAAGGCAATCAAGAACTAAACAAAACTCAAACCCTAAGGAGCGTGACGGCTGCTAATTATAGAGCCCCGGACGTCACCCCCCTAGACGTGCCCCCTAATGGGCCCAAACACGATACACGGTCCAACAGACCAAAAGACGGTGTCGCAGCACCCCGGTAGATTCTGAACACTGACTTGTTTCGATGATTCCCGTTGATTCTGAAGGGCTTTTGATGTGACACCACTTGCATTGGCTTCCTTATTTAATTAGCTTTCCATCCATACGTGGATCGTCGAAAACAGCGCCCGTACACACCCGTGTGAATAGTTTTATGATAGACTGGTCCTGAAACTCGAGATGGGCTCGAACTTGATTTGGGCCTCCACCTTGGTGACTCGAACCGGATGAGCTTCGGGCCTCCTTCTCGGTTCGGACAACCTCGCTGATCTCCTCGGCCTCTATCTCCATGCATGGTCGTATGTATGGAGCTCATGTCCTTATCATCTTCTCCTCACGTGGGCAACTTTTATCTGCTCGCAGGGGTGAATGCTACCTGTTGCAAACTCAAGAGCTCAATATTTGAAATTTTTCTGGTTATGTTCCTTCAAAAAATTATACAATTTGAGAATTATACCTCCATTCCATTGAATATGCGTGGTGGATCTTCTATCGCTACTAGTAGGAAAGACAATACATCAATCTTTTTTAACAAAAATATTGAAACATTTTTCTTTCAAAAGTAGGCACTCCTTAAAAGAAGAATAAAGGTAAAATAAAGCTGAAGACGGTGAGTGTTGATACATCCCGGCGAAACGGAGGTGTACCGAGGCAGGCGTTCACTTCAAGGGATTCCATGACTTTTCTAGTCTTTTGATTTAGTGGCGAAATGCTAGGAGTAGCCTACTGTGGGCAGCCTAGGCTTTCTTCACACCACATCATTTGTGGCATGTTAGGTCTTCCCTGACGAAAAAGATGACGATACTGACCCCGTTCGCTGGTCTAAAACTTGGCTGAAACTGGCTGGTTTTGTGAGAGAGAAACACTGTAGAGGCTGGTTGATGAACAGTGTTCACTGAGGAGGATCAGCCGACTGGTCTGGTTTTACTAGACCAGCGAACGCGCCCACTAGCAAATGTCACCCCCTCTTTGGTTACGATGACGAATCAATGTTGAGCAGTGTGGCTAACGACATTTCGAGCATAAATATATACAGAGAGGAAAAGCATGCTAAGAGCGTCCCCAATGGTGCTAGCTACATATCTAGCTTACGTGAAGGTGAAAGACAAAAGCAAAGATTATTTTATACATTCTTATTTTTCTATGTACTATTGGATCCATATGTTTCTCTCAGATTTTTGGACTACATGAAATAGATCAGCTATTTGTTCGTCGCTAGTGACTGCTCTCTTTTACTTTTTTTCTGTTCACGTCAGAATAGCTAGGCAAATAGCTTGCTGTTGAAGACGTCCTAACAGGACCTCCCATGCATGTCCGAAATTTGACCAAGGACGTATTCCTCCTTTTCTCCACCTACTAGTGCTGCTACCTATTCAACCACTGAAAAATCTTGTATTAGTAGTAGCAGCGTCTTATAAGCTAAGATTTTGTTCAAAGCCTAGCTCCCATTTGTGACAACTTCTATACATCTATAGAGATGAACATAGAATTATCAAAATAAAGGTAAAAAGTTGCTGAAGGGATAGATATCATACGCACAGTAGCACGTAACACACTTTATTAATTTACTGTTCAAAACACACACTTTCTTTTATATAAGAAGAAATTGTGTGTCCACGTGGATAAGAGAGATTGGCATCGGTGATTTGTCTGGCTTTCTAAAATGCCCTGATCGACATTGTAGTTTACCGTGTTTGGTGAAACGCCGACAAAACTAGCACCACAGCTTTCAACTGCATGCCATTACCTAGCAAAGTCAAAATTCATGTCCATAGTGGTATGTCTACACCAGCATATACCGACCACATATCTCCAGTACCTTCAAGCTCCCATTATAACCTCAATGGAGTGGCATATATGATTTTCTCTTAGCTAGTGACATGTTGAATTGTGCCTATAGCCTCAAGGAAGTCTATGAGAGACTTGTGGAGAAAGGAGAAAAAAGGTGTGATCACTAACTCAAAGATGACTGTGATCTTTGTTTTTATTTCTTATTTTTGGTTGACGGTGCAGCTCATTATCTTAGGCACACAGTACCTTTCAGGCCTATCAACCAGTTAGAAAAATACAAGAAAGGTCCCCACATTAGCAATATATGGTTAGCGAGAGCAAAGATTAGTGCTACAAGGCGCTTGCTGTCGCCCCCAAAATACTTGATGTTCTAGGATTTTTTAGCAAAGATTAGTGCTCCGTGGAAATTATTCATGGCCCTATTTGTTGAAGATGATCCACACTAATTACCATAAATATGTTGCTAATTAAAGGAATAATAAGTTGCTAATTACAAGGAACGTATGGACGCATAAAGGCTGCAACCACAGGCGGTGCTAATTGCATTGGCGGTGGGAATGTTGATATGGACCAAATATAGTGTCCAAGAACTAAAACATCAAGTTTTCTAAGAATTTTTGAATCATGAAACATCAAATATCGTGGGATGAAGGGAGTAATAATAGTCAGATACTCTCTCCTTCCTAAGGTATCCTAGGAGTTTTACAACATATTAGAGGTAAAGAAAACGATACATGTAATCCACGCTTAATCATGGGAATTGTGTTTACTATATTTTGAATCTTGTGGTTAGGTTCACTATAGGCATGGAAGTTACGAATGTGATTGGAGCTTAGGGGCATTAATGAATGAGTATCGTGAGTTAATTCACCTAAAACCCCTTACAATTTGGGACATATTAAGTACTTTGATGCCTTATATTTCAGAACAAAAGGAATAAGTAGGTATAATTGTACAATGTACAAGACAATTTGCAGCTAGTAATCTAGTTATGTGAAGTGACTTCACTAAACCGTATTACAAAATATGGCCAAGGTACAAGACAATTTGCAGCTAGTAATCTACATAAAAAACGATTTTTAGCAACGGTTTGAATTTTTTGTAGGGGCGGCTGGTGATGGAGCCGCCCGTACAGTGGCGTGCTCGGGTGCCCAGACATCAGCCGCCCCTACAAATGGAACAGCAGGGGCGGCTGGTGATATGAGCCGCCCCTACAAATGGGGTATGATTTGTAGGGGCGGCTCAATCACTAGCCGCCCCTAGAGTTGCTATTTGTAGGGGCGGCTGGTGATCGAGCCGCCCGTACAAATGCCCCGTATATATAGCTCCAATTTGTAGGGGCAGCTCAATCACCAGCCGCCCCTACAAATGACCCACACATAAAATAGCTACAACACCTTCTTCCTCCTCGGATCACTCACTCCAACCCGTGAAAGAAAGGTGGGGAGGCCTTGGGCACCTCCCAAAAATTGCTCTACTAAGGGGGAAGGTTTTGGTTTCAAATCCTTTGGTGGAGAGGTTGTAGAAGGTAAGAAAATGCTATTCCACACTTTTTTTGAAGTTTTAATGGTTGGTTAGTGAGTAATTAGAGTTTTATTTTTCTCTCTCTTCTATGGTGCTTGAGCTACTTATGAAGCAAATTAGACCCAAGTTTTAAATGTACTAGGGTAAATTAGTGAGGGGAACAAGATCATACCCTTATTTGGTCCATGTTTCTTGATTTTAGTGAACAATTAGTTAGTTTTTTGGATGTTTCATGTGCATGTGAATCTAGATCTAGGGTTTGGTTTTTTTATTAATTTCATTTTTGTAAATTTATGTTTGATGAAATTGGACTAGGGTTTGTATGAAAGATATTGGATAAAGTATAATTGTTGCTAATTGTTGTCTTTGAAATTGTTTATTGTAATCAATAAATATGTATTTTAATTATTTATGGATAAATGGGCCATTAATTAATTTTCCTCTACCATGGTGTGTTTGTATGCTTCATGTAATTATATTAGATTTATATTCATATATATCTGAAGTATATACAATTATTCTCAAGTAATTATTAATTTGTTTCATTTTTATATATTTCTGAATAAGTAGTCCTTTAATGTTTATTTTGTTGTTGTTGTAAAAGATGGAGTACAGGAACTCTTAGATGTATGGTTCGTTAAGGTTCAAGGCAGGTTTTCGTGAAGAGGTGGATACATTTATTGAAGCCGTAAAGAAGCATGCAACAACATTGAAAGAGAATAAGGATACAATTATTTGCCCATGTAAAGATTGCAAGAACCGTGTGGCATGGACAGATGTGACTATCATCAGATCACATTTGATTATGCGAGGATTTGTTGAGGACTACACAGTGTGGATTCATCATGGTGAAACGGTTATTGTTAACGGCGAGGATGAGGACGAATACGACGACAAAACCATAGAATCCTTGTCCCAATATTCAGCAGAGCTTGATGCACGAATGGATTTTGAGTTTGGCAATGAACAAGGTGGTGATGCTAGTGGATGGGATGGTAATGACGAAGGTGGTGCCAATAATGATGGTGGAGCACGTGTCGGGGATGAAGATGATTTGGAGGACATGATTCGAGCCCTTGGACCAGAGATTTTACTAAATAGACCGAAAGGTCTAGAAAATTTGGAAAGGGTGACAAAAGCATCGAAGGAGACGGTGTATGGTGTTGAAAAGGGTTGTCCGACACATTGGACATTGCTATATTTTGTGCTTGAGCTGCTCATCCTGAAGGCTAAGTATGGCTGGTCAGACTGTAGTTTCAATGATCTATTGCATCTCCTATCATGGGTGCTGCCACAACCAAACTCAGTTCCCACCAACACATACCAAGCGAAGAAGGTCATAACTCCATTGACAACGGGGGTTGAAAAAATCCATGCATGCCCCAACCACTGTATACTTTTTTGTGGCAAAACGTTCAAGTCATTGGATAAATGTCCTTGGTATGGGGCCAGCCGATACAAGAACAATGACCTTTACGGTAGGGACGAAGCCTCCACGGGGAAAAAGAGGAATAAGAAGGGTACAAAAAAGGTGGTACAAGAATCTCAGCCCCCAAAGGACACTCCATTAGGCCACGATGCAAAGCAGAGAAGAATTCCTGCCTTAGTAATGTGGTACCTGCTAGTGACCGACCGCTTGAGACGTATCTTCCTAAACCCTAAAGAAGCCGCACTCATGACATGGTGGGATGATGAGTGCAAGGTGGATGATGATAAGATTGCACACCCGGCTGATTGTAGTCAGTGGTAAAGGTTTGATGAGAAGCATAAATAATTCAGCGATGACCCAAGGAATGTATGGTTTGGCTTGAGCACCGATGGAATGAATCCCTTCAATGAGAGGATGAGAGACCACATCACATGGTCAGTGATCTTGACCATGTACAACATCCCAACATGGTTGTGTCAGAAGAGAAAGTACCTTCTCCTCACTATTCTTATTTCTGGCCCTAAACAACTAGGCATTGATATAGACGTATTCCTCGAGCCTTTGATGCAAGAAATGGAGAGGCTATGGAGGCATGGGGAGCAGATGTACTATGCGTTCCGAAAGGAGGATTTCATATGTAGATCAATAATATTTGTTACTACCAATGATTACCCCACGCTATTTGCTTTGTCTGGATAGATCAAAGGAAAGATGGGATGCTTGGTTTGCTTGGATGGAACTACATGGGTGTACCTGGATACATCCAAGAAGATAGTTTACCTAAGGAACCGATGCTTCTTAAAGACAAGTCACAAGTACCACAAATTGTTCTTTAGATTTTATGACAACGCCCTAGAGATTAAACCCCATTCGGAGAGACGTCATAACGGAGAACACGTGTACAGAATGGTGAAAAACATACGCATCGTCTATGGAAAGAAGAATCCGGATGGGATGAACAGAGATAGAAGCACACCTCCTATCGAAGGTGTACCTTTCAAGAAACAATCGATCTTCTTTCAGTATCTGCCTTATTGGCCAGACTTGGAGGTCCCCCATGCCATTGATGCTATGCACATGCAGAAGAATGTCTTTGAGAGTCTCATTGCTACCTTGATGGGCATAGGCAAGTCAAAGGATGGTCTGAAAGCACGGAAAGACATGGTGCAGCTAAACATGATGTCACAGCTTCACCCGGTACCTGAGGCTAATGGAAAATACACTTTGCCCATGGCGTGCTTCAACCTAACACCAGACGAGAAGAGAGCTATATGCACTTTCCTGAGGGGGATCAAAGTCCCGACTGGGTTTTTAGCAAATGTTAAGAAGCTAGTGTCGATGAAGGAGTTGTCAATAACACACTACAAGGCTCACGATTGCCATGTGATGCTGACAGTGTTTCTACCTATTGCAATCAGGGCTATAAAGCCAGAGTTCTTGAAAATGGCCATCACCCGCACGTGCTACTTCTTTTTGAAGATCTCACAGAAGACGATTGGCAAGCAAGAGCTGTGTGACCTACATGAATTTGTGATGGAGACACAAAACCAACTGGAGATGTGTTTACCTCCTACTTTTTTTGATATAATGCCACATCTCATGATTCACATGGTTCATCAGATACAGGTGCTGGGCCCTTGCTACTTGCATGATCGAGCATACCCAGAGGGCTCCATGATAGAGGGTTATAGTACTGAAGAAGTCGTCGAGTGCTGTCAAGAGTACCTAAAAGTACAAAAAGGGATTGGTAAACCCGATTCTCGTCACAAGGGTAGGTTGGCTGGGAAGGGCACCAGTAGTAGAAAAGTGTTCATCGACCATGATTACAAAGATGTGAGTCAGGCGCATTATAGTGTCTTGCAGAGTACACAACTAATGCAACCGTACATTGATGAACACTTGGCTATCATTATGGCAAAGAGAAATGGCTGTTTGGATGATTGGGTCATGAAACAACACAAGCAACGACTAACTACATGGTTGAAGGACCAAAACATACCGCCTGGAGAAACCACAGACTCTATTACCATCAGTAGGTTGGTAGAGGGGCCATCGAGATAGGTGACATCTTGGAATGCTTATGACATCAATGGGTATACGTACTATACCCACGCAAAGGATAGTAAATATGTGAACCAAAACAACAGTGTTTGAATAGAGGCTCTTGATGGATTGGGGTGAAAGATCCAATACTTTGGCATCATTGAAGAGATATGGTAACTTGACTATGGAAGGGATATAACGGTGGCCCTGTTTCGATGCCGCTGGATTAAACAACACCAACTGAACGAGATCAGATTGAGAGTCCTGGACCTCGAGAATCTAGGCTACCAAGATGACCCTTGGGTGCTTGCTTCACGTGTCGCACAAGTTTTCTATATATCTGACCCACAAAGTAACCTCCCCCTGAAGAAGAAGACAAAGCACGTGGTTGCCTCCAGGAAACAACACATTATTGGAGTTGATAGCGTGGACGATGTTGAAGCTTACAATAACTACGATGAGATGCCGATATTCACAGACTTTCCTAAGAAGATCAGTGTTGTGGAAAAAAACCTCCCCAAAGACATATTGCCATGGGAACGAAAAGATGTCAAGGGGAAAGTTGTTACAGCGGGCTAGCTAGTTGTTGAACGTGGAGTGTTTGTGTAAGTGTGTGTTTGTAAGACTTCATTTATGCATGCGTGTGAGACTATATATTTATGTACGTGTGTAAAACTATATATTTTTGTATGTGTGTGAGACTACATTTATGCATGTGTGTAAGACTACCCTTTGCAACATCCAGATGACTCTATTTGAACATCCACTCTATTACTACTAAAACTTTATGAAATCACTTAACACTTTATGAAATGAAGAAATTTTCAAATTTAAAAAAATGACAAGTTCGAACGAGATTTTCAACCATTAAATGATTTCAGCTGAAAAAGTGATGAATACCAAAGTTGTATAACTCATCAAGATCTACAACTTTTATTTTGATCATTTCTTCATTTGACAAAGTGATATTAAATATTGTTCACAAATCAACATGTTTCTCGTATAGTTCAGGAAACTATGAGTCATATGTGAATTTATGAACAATGTTTACTAATACTTTGTCACATGAAGAAGTAACCAGAATAAAAGTTGTAGA
Organism: Miscanthus floridulus; assembly: GCF_019320115.1. NCBI lineage: Eukaryota > Viridiplantae > Streptophyta > Magnoliopsida > Poales > Poaceae > Miscanthus > Miscanthus floridulus. The sequence continues at coordinate 46,040,531 of NC_089588.1, forward strand.
TAGTGACGAGTTCAACAACTTTTATGTTCACGACTTTTATTGTTGAAATCATTTAAGGTTTTAAAATCTTGTTTGAAGTTGCCATTTATTGAAATTCAAAATTTCAACTGTTCAAATTTGGTCAAATGAAAATATGATCAAAATAAAAGTTGTACATATTGATGAGTTCTACAACTTTGGTATTCATGAGTTTTTTATCTGAAATCATTTACTCTTTCAAAATATTGTTTTAAGTTGAAATTGTTTGAATTTCAAAATTTGAATCGTTCAAACAAAGTCACATGACAAGATAACCAAAATAAAAGTTGTACATGTTGATGAGTTATACAACTTTTATGTTTACAACATTTTCATTTTATTTCATTTAATGTCATAAAATTATAGTCGAAGTTTTCAAATTCAAATTTTTAATTTTTGTTTTTTTTGTTTTCTATATTGTTTTGACTATAATTGTTTATATATATATATTTCTTCATATATAGAATAATACAAAATATTATATTTGTGCATATACACAATTATTTTTATATTACTTTGTGTTTTTATGATATAAAAAATACAAAATTAATTATTTAAAAAAATAAAAAATATTTGTAGGGGCGGTTGGATCAGGAACCGCCCCTACAAATGCATTTGTGGGGGCGGTTGGATCAGGAACTGCCCCTACAAATAGTCCTGACTATATATTCAAGGCCGCACACAGGAGTTGCCTGTTGGGCGCTCTCTTCTTCTCCGACGCCGTCAGGCTGCCCCGCCGATGCCGCCTCCCGGACCTGTCCCAACGTCGGCCCGCGCCCCCTCCCTGCACTCGCGCGCCCCCCTCCCCGCACCCGCGCCCCCTCCCCGACCTAGGGTTTCCGACCGACCGGCGGCCCCATCTCCGCACCCGCGCGCCCCCTCCCCGCACTAGGGTTTCCAACGGCGGGCGGCCTCCACGCACCTCCACCGGCGGGCGGCCTCCGCGCACCTCCACCGGCGGCGCACCCGCGCGCGCCATCTCTGCACCCGCGCACCCCCTCCAACGGCTGGGCGAAACCCGCCCCACTTCGCCACCTCTTTACCGGCGACGATCACCCACCAGGTATGCCCGCTACCTTCTCTCCCCTTCCTTCCTTTGCGGAGCCGAGCACCCCAAACCCTAAGCAATTTGAACTTGGATCTGGTTATAAGCTTCTTATATGTGTTGCCTGGTTGATTTGCTTATGTTCAGTTAATCCTCTGCTAAGAAGAAGAAGGTAATATAAACTACTGCTACATTATATATACTACTACTGCAAACTGCATGCCTGTGACTGTGTGGCCGTGCCAAATGACAGCGCAAGATACGATCGAGCTTGCTGCTTGCATTGTTTCCTCATTGTGATGTTTGATTTAATTAGATGCAGCATGATAAATAGATGATGGATGTTTATTATATATTGTATGTCTCTTTGGTCTCTCTTGTGCAAAACTAGCTCTGCCGCTAAGATGATCAGCTCCACTATGCACTCCTGTGAGATTTTGTGTCGATTTTTATCACTTCAAATAGTTGTAGTCTGATATGATGACAACATATAGTGACACTGGTGCTGAAGTACAAAATGAAGCCTTTTGGTAAAGATGAACTTCGTATCTCGCTAGCTAACTATTCCCATAGTATATATATGGTTTTTTGTGAATGGATGCATGCTTCAGCTGTGTAGTACATGTTTTAATCATGCTTGCTGTTGGTGGTGAAGCTAGAATAAACTAGAGGGAAGTCCACTTAATTACCCTATGGGTGTATAGACTGTGTCACAGAGGCACAGCTAGCATATATACTGTGTAATTTTAGCTAAAGTCCACTTAATTACCGTTTTTATATTTTTGGGCGGTCACCGTTGAATTGAGCCTCTACTGTTGTCTGCTCTTGGCTGATGAATATATGTAAATAAATTCTCTCCCAGATGAATATGAAACCTTTCTGAACCAAACTGGCATTGACATGGAGTACATCATCAATCAGCCTGTCTCAAACATGAAAACCTTTTTAGTGATATAAAACATACTACGTATAGTATTATCCACATCGCTAAAATCTGTGTTGGCTCTTGGCTGCTAATGAACCCTGACCGGTCAAAGGTTCATGCATGCATAAAATACCCTGTGGTTTATGTTACCTGAGCACATACCTGGGCCGATACCGATCCGTCATCGTCGCCTGCACCCTCTACGTCCTGGTAATTAATCTTGGGTCTTGTTGCCTGCCTGCCCATTGTTTTTTTGTTTTGTTTTGTTTCTACTATACTCCTATACTACTGCCCCCAACCCAATTAAGCAACAGCCAACTCTTTCTGCTTGCTTGGTATCTCTGTTTTTCTTCTTCTTTTTCTTTCGGGACGGGAGATAGAGATAGCTAAGCACGCAACGCACGTGCTTGCTATAAACAAAGAAAGGGGCTCGGTCAATATCCTTCTTTGTTTTTTTTTTCCTTTTTCTCTGTTTTTTTTTACCAAAAAAGGTCATTTAGAAGGAAAATTGCCTTACCAGGCTGCCCGCCACGACACCACAACATTAACAGACCGTATCTTAGTATTACTCCTATACTACAACACAAGTGCTTACTCTTTGCGTGTCCACATGCTACCGGATTGCAATTTATGTATTGAGTAAATAAAAAACAAAAGAAAACTCTGTTCCAGTCCACGTTGGTCTGTGTGACTGTGTGGGTTGCCAACTTGTCCCGCCCAGCCGTCGTTGTTGACAGTTGCCACGTTTGCCTGCTCATCCACCAAACCAGACGGACCCGTTGCTTGCGAAGTTGCGATGCATATTGCAAATGGACTGCCTGTACGACGTCCATCTATGGGTCCTGTGTGCCTAGCCTGCTCTGCTGCTAGTGGAGTGGATAACCGGGACCAAGCAAGGGGTTGATCGAGCCAGGGAGGAATCGAATCATGCATATTGTTGCTCGTAGTCCCGGTCCCAGAACGAGCCAGCCAGGACATTTCTTCATCAAACTCGGCCACCTCATTAGTGTTATTATCTCCAGCCATTTCTAGATATAAGATGAGATAGCCAGTTAGCCACCTCCATTCATTCAGTTGGCCGAGTAGTCAGTCCAACTCAGGGCCGATACCCTGTGATATTGATTTGATAATTTAAACTGAGCAGATGCCACTGCTAATGATTTCATAATTTCAACTAAGCATATATGCCACTTTCAATTTTGTTTCCATTGTCGATTTTGATCCCATTGAGCAGATGCCAATGATTTGTTCCCACTGTCTTTGATATATTGTTGTTTGTTACCTGAGCACATACTACTGATGCTTGCTACCTGTGATGCCAAATTAATTTGAATTGAGCACATGATGGCTTGTAGTGAATTGAGCACATGTTAGCACTCTCTGTCTCAAATATTTTGAATTGATGGCTTCTACTGAATTGAGCACATGTTAGCACTCTCTGTCTCAAATATTTTGAATTGAGCAAATACTACTGCTGCTTGTGATGCTCTCCTCTCCTATTGTGGGCTTATGCAACTTGTGAACTACTACTAGCTAGTCCTACTACTATTACTCTTCTCTCTACTCTGTACTACTAAGTGCTATTCCTGCTGCTCTTCTCTCATTTTTCTACTCTCTACAAATTTAAAATACCTGAGGTGGTGGTTGCTTGCTGTGCTTCCTTGCCCACTACTTACTGAATTTTTTGACTCTACTTAACTACTATTGCTACTATGTCTCTACCTCACTTTGTTGACTCTACTTAACTACTGCTGCTGCTTACTGATTTTTTTACTCTTCTCTCTTATTTTTTGACTCTATACTATGTCTCTACCTCTTTTGTGGTCTTCTAACTCTACTCTACTGAACTACTACTACTCTACTTGCTACTGCTAGCTACTCCTACTACTACTAGCTGGCTGCTACTCTACTCTCTTCCCTAGTTGTTGGTTGCTACTCTACTCACTTCCCTATACTACTAAGTGGCTCACTTCAACTACTCTATCTACGACTACTACTATATCTAAGTGGCTGCTGCTCTTAACTACTGGCTGCTACATTTCTCTACTCCTCCTCTACTCTACTCCTCTACTATTACTCCTCCTCTACTCTAACCCATTATTTACCACATCTAAGTAACCAGATTTTGATCTATAGGGGTCTTCCAACCATGTGGCAGTAGTCAACTCCTATCCTCTATGTTTGGGAAGCAGCAGTTGTTTTATTACACATTTTTCTCTCTATGTTTGTTAAGCAGCTGTTGCTTTTTTTTTGCCAAATCTCCCCTCTCCTCTCCTCTCCTTTGTTTTGCCGATGATGAAATTGTCTAAGTCCATACATTATATGGAATATGAGCTGATGATCAAGAACTTGTGAGGAACTTAGCGTCATTAGCAGCCGCCCCTACATTACCTTCTCCTCTCTTCTATGTTATGATGCCTTGATGCTCCAAGTTAAAGATCAGATGATGATTGACATGTTTCTGAGGCCTCTACTATTGCTACTTCTCGTTTTTTTGATATATTGTTGTTTTATAGGACTACTTTGGTTTATAGACCTTTTTGATTTCTTATACCTTCTCATGTACCTAAAGCACACTTTCTTGCATCTCTTAGAACAAAGCGTGAAATAATATCGCGGACACCAGACAGTGCAGCCCAATGCCCCAAGCATGATGAGCAGCCAACCTATGAGGAGCAAGCACTAGAGGGCCAGCTTACTTAGGAACAGTTCGATAACAAGGTAGAAAATGATCTAGAAGTGATGCTTACTCAGGAGCAGTGTGTTGAGGAGGAAGGGGGAGCAGGAGAGGTTGCTGAAGGCAAAGAAAAAGAGGATGATGATGATAATGACTCAGAAGAGGGATATGAAAGTCCTAAGGATCCTTTTCCACGTGAAGCTAGAAGGAGGCCAACGGAGGAAGATTTGGATAAGGATTTTGACCCGAACGAGGAGGTAGGAAAAAAGTCTTAGCTTGTAAATTTTGCTAAAGCTTTGGTTGTGTTATCTCTACTAACACTTTGACCTGTCGTATATACAGGTCCCTCCTGAAATTCAGAAAAGATGACATCGACGTCCGTGACATCTCGCTAGACAAGACGGAGTAGAGGAAATGAGAGCAGAGGCAACAGCCATAGAGACGGATCACGATGCCTCTGCTCCACAACCTCAAGACACAACCACGACTACCAAGCCTAAGAGGAAATGAGGGGATAGAAAAGGAAATCTATATCCAGATAAGGCATGCTATGTGATAATGGAGGTCAGGCCAGCAGGGGAGATCCTTGAGCCAAAGGAATTAAGCGGGCGATTCCGTAATGCGATCGGGGCCCTAGTAAGAGATAAATTGAACCCAACAATCCCTAACTGGAAAGAGGTACTAGAGAACAAAAAGAATGCACTATGGGATAGGCAGCTGAAGCTCAATTTTAGATTTCCAGAGGGTAAGCATGAACTAACAAAAAAATGCTTTCAGGATGATGAGAGAGTCATTCCGATGTTGGAGGTCGGGGCTCAACATGAAGTATATCCAAAAGGGGTTAACTCTCTTCAACGAGTTCGGCAAAATAACTCCTACTCAATGGGAGGAGCTCGTGGCTCAGAAGACTTCACCGGAGGCATTGGAGCTCAGTGCCCGCAACACCGAGCTGGCGAAGAGGAACAAACACCACCATCATCTAGGCCCCGATGGCTACTATGCCAAGGAAGAGCAGTTTAGGAAGATGGACGAAGAGGCCGTATCTGCTGGGAATATTGATGTGACAAATTTGAAGGTACGCTCAAGGAACTAGATATATGCGAGGAGTACATAATCATCCGACGGTAATCTTAAGTTTGATAAGCCGGAGACCCAAGAGGCAGTATCAAGGATACTAAAATATGCTGAAGATAAGGAGAAGGGCTCATTCAATCCTTCTAGAGAGAGGGACGAGCTTAGCCTTGGCTTAGCAAACAAGGAGCATACATGCCGCACCAGGGGGCTAGGGAAAAGGATGACATGGAAGCAAGGATTCGAAGAGGACAGACACATGTACAAGAAACATGGCAGAGACCGGGAGATAGTCTTAAGCTCCAAGTGAAGGCTCTAGTTGTGAAGGCGCTGGAGGAGCAAGGACTGTCTACGGAGCCACGGATATTAGTGACGCCGCCGGGAGAATTGGCATTAGTTGGAAGCCCTCCAAAAGTTCCTAGCAGCCAAGGTTCCACTGCAACCACAACCCCCGTCGATCGCATACGGGAACCAACTAGTTGCACCTTGTTGTTTCTCAGCGGTCGACAGAACACTGTGATGAAGGTGGCAACGGGTGTGGCACATCCTCCCGGTGGCTTACACCACAATAATAAGATACCGCTGGACCACACTAGGGTCGAGGTGCATACAGTGACGCCCGAGTTCATGCAGTGGAGGATAGACTACGCAACTCTCGAGGGGCTGGTGTTACTCAGAGATGTTATGGGGCAGTTCATCCTCTAGCACAAACGGGACATTATATTGACTGCTTCTTCGCCGCCTCCCCCTCTCCCAAATTTAGAGCGAGTTGTTGAGGTCGGGGAGATATTTTCACCGTCTCGTGACCACCACATTCCTGAGATGCTACATTCTTCCCCACCTCCTAGCGAGCATGTGCCTGATGAGATGCCACAACCTTCTCCAGCTCGTACCGAGCAAGTGCATCATGAGGTACCACAATCTTCTCAACAAGCACAGCTGATACATGAACAACGAGTGCCACCTGAAGAAGGTGATGCACAAGAAGATGAGGACGTGCCTGAATGGGAACTTCAAAAGAAGCATCCAATCACCATAAGGCCAGTTTATGTTCCGATCAAAGACGTCTCGTTGGTGTCCAAGTGGTTTTCCCATGACCAGTTCAAGCCTGAGAACCATGTTAAAAAAGTCCCATCACGGGGTTCTGAGGAGGCCGTCACTAGCAAACTCCACCAAATTACAAAGCAGTATCCAAATGTTACTGCCATCGAATAGTCAAAGGATTGCCCAAAACATATGAAAGAGGCAAGCCCTTCCTACCAAACCAGGACATCCAGCGCCTACCACTTGGAATGAGAAGGTTCCATAATTGGTACTTGCGTGTTCTCCCAACGAGCATAGATCTCATACAAGCATGCTTCCCCACCGGCACATTTGGAAGCCCAGCCAGGAAAATTGTCTTTGATTTCAATGACATGCACACATGCTTTCACCTGGGAGAAATGGAGATGAATCTAATTCGCACGTGGTGCCTGTAAGTCCTTGTCCTCCCGATATGATATGAATGTAATCTTTGAATTTTGTTGTAACTAACCCACGCCGTGATTTGTAGAATGCAAGTGCACATTGTCAAACAAATGCCAAGTGTGAAAGCCGGGTATCTAGACCCTCAAGCTATAGCCCAAACAAATTTAATTACCCTAAACGGTGGACACTGGATGCCAAAGAGCTAGCTGCTGCAAAGACTCTTCGGGAGAAAGAGCGCATCCGTACGACGAAACTAAGGGAAGAGTCCCTTAAGGTTACGGCATACATTGCCCTGGCTTTCAAAAATCTCCAACAACACTCTACTATATGGCTACCATACAACTTTGAGTAAGTTCAACTCTATACTTAAAGCTTTGTTCGATATATTTTATTTGATGTAAAAGAGCTTATCTAGTTCTATAATTAAATTCATGCAGCAACCACTGGATTTGTATAGCCGTTGATGTCGGGAGGAGCATGGCATTGGTCTTTGATTCAATAGATAGGGACCCGGTGACATACAAAGACTTCATATCGATTCTCAAGACGTATACATATCGACAATCCTCATTAGCTTATATGTTTGTATACGTACTTGTAACGTTCACTTTTGGATTCTAACAAGTTGTATTTGCTAAAATAATTTGAACAGGGTATTTAGGTTCTATGTCACTAATCATCACGGAAGGCATGATCCAGCAAGGAAGGAAAAGCTGGCTATAAAAACACTATGTGCGGTAAGTAAACTTACTTCTTCAGTACTCTGATACATGGCTGTGAAAAGCATTACTTAACATTTTCATATGCAAAACAGACAGTGCCCCAAGCAGAAGCCTGGGAGTGTACATTGTGGATACTATATATGTTCTATGATGAGTAACACCGATGCCTACAGGAGACACCCCTTAAGGGTAAGTTTGAACCTCTTCACCCGTAGTATAAAAACTTCGTACATGGTATGAAATACTAAACCAAAACTTGTTCTCTTGTAGTGGAGAGAAGAGAAAGGAATGAAAAGAGACCCATACAAGGATGACCAACTCTTAGAGCTCGTCGGCGACCTTTGCAACTTCATATTGGACCAGATTGTACATGTCAGAGGCGCCTACCATGACCGAGAGTCTGACTTAGGTACAAATCCTCAGTACCAACACCTTCATAAGACTAAAAGGCTAGCTCTAGGACATTGATAATAATGTGTATGGAATTTGTATATCTAATGATAGATTGTATATATTCTTATGAATTGGACTTGTAATTGTAGTTTATATAATACTCTTGTGCTTGTAGTCGTGGTCGCGGAGCGTTCGGCAACGCGAACGCTGGTCGTGGGACGTTCGGCAATGCGAACGCGGTTCGGAACGTTGGTTGCGGGACGTTCGGCAACGCGATTTTGAATTATAAATTTGAATTTTTTTTTTGCAGGAAAACGTACTGTAGGGGCGGTTCTATATTGAACCGCCCCTACAAACAGGTATTTGTAGTGGTGGCTGGTACTACAGCCGCCCCTGCAAATTGATTTGTAGGGGCGGCTGGTAATACGAGCCACCCCTACAAATCGATTTGTAGGAGCAACTGGTAATACGAGCCGCCCCTACAAATCGATTTGTAGGGATGGCCTGGGAACTATCCCTACAAATACATGATTTGTAGAGACGGTTCGGTAGGGGCGGCTAGCCAAACCGCCCCTACAATGGAGTGTGTGTGAGAGAGAGAGAGCTCCTGCTCTGTTTTGAGTGTGCTGAAGTGAGAAAGTAGAGAGCAGGTTGGTTTATTTAGCTTGTCGTTGGGGAGGAAGGAGAAAGGTATATATATACCCCCCAGCCCCCAACGGACACTGCACCCAAGAGGTCGGGCGAGACAAGACCGCAACCAAAGGGTCGAACGAGCCGGAGCCCGCGACCAAAGGGTCGGGTGAGATAGAGCCCGCAACCTTGTGGTCGGTCGAGACAGAGCCCGCGACCAAAGGGTCGGGCGAATCAGGAGCCCGCGACCAAGGGTTGGGCGAACCAGAGCCCAGGCCCAAGGGGTCGGGCGAACCGGAGCTCGCACCCAAGGGGTCGGGTAAGTCGGAGCTCGCACCACGCAAGACAGCAAGGGTAAAAGTAAAGTGTAGTCTATCTTGGCTGTGAATCTGAGAATGCTTGTGGTGGTTTGAGCACATGGTAGCACATATTAACTTAAGCATTGTGGCCTCCTTTATAGTACGGCTTTTTCCTATACTCAAATTCAAGATATAAAAGAATCTTAAGCCTCTTTTGAGTTTGAAGCCATCTATATTTGTAGTTGGGGGCTCCTCCATTTCGTGTAGCATCCTCGAATATAAATTCCCTACTTATCATCTCGATAAATCTCATTAGTTCTCTAATTGCGAGGTCATTATCACTAAAACCCACAATTAAGGCTTGATTGCACTTTCAAATGATTTTAAATAAAATAGTCGTTAAATACAAAGTTGCAGATCTATTCGAGTCCTACAATTTGGTATAAAGTTTGTCTTCATCCTATTTAATTTGAATATGGTTTGAATTTTATTGTGCTCCACCTATTTTTAGGGGCGGACGAAATTATCAGCTGTCTCTAGAAATATATTTCTAAAGACGGCTGGAAAGACTAACTGTCTATGGAAATGAGTTTCTTAAAACAGAGGGCGTTTCTTAAACATAGAGGGCATTTGTAGAGGCAGCTGGGTTTCTAGCTGCATCTAAATTTCAATTTTCTAGAGGTGGACTAGATAAAAAACCCATTTTAGAGGAAGATTTTGATAGCGTCGCCTCTCTTAATGAATGGAGACGTTTCTGAAAAAACGTTTTTTTTTTGTTGTAATGAGAGGATGTGCTCTCACATAGTCACATCTCTCTGCCTCTTGGTATCCGCAAAAACCGTTCTCATGGCTAAGGAAGGTGCCCAGAGCGAGAAGAGACGGAACCAAAGTCGCAGGAGATGGAAGAAAGTAAATGAAAAAGAGAAATTCAGGAAACTTTTTTGAAAAATGATTATAAGAAAGTGATGACTTAATTAACTGTATAACTTATAATTACCTAATAATTACTGGAATTTTGTAACATACAAAAATATAAGGGTCACCTTTTTCATATGCTGAACGTTTATGTAACAAAGAGTCCAGCTGTGTAAGGCATGCATAGAATAGCACAACACATAAGCGCACAACTCGTGTGTTTGCCTCTCAGGACGATGAGATGTGTCGATCCCCCTTCTTACCGATGTTTGGATGTAGGCCAACGTGGGATGGGACGGCCTCGAGCGGAATATACCGCCTAGATTTGGGATGCCTGTCCCTCTAGAAACAAGCGGATAGGGTTGTTATCCCACATTGACAGCGTTGTTGGGTCATCTCTCCTCACGTGGGCAGCTTTTATCTGCTCGCAGGGGTGAATGCTATCTGTTGCAAACTCAAGAGCTCAATATTTGAAATTTTCCCGGTTATGTTCCTTCAAAAAATTATACAATTTGAGAATTATACCTCCATTCCATTGAATATGCGTGGTAGATCTTCTAGCGCTACTACTAGGAAAGACAATACATCAATCTTTTTTAACAAAAATATTGGAACATTTTTCTTTCAAAAGTAGGCACTCCTTAAAAGAAGAATAAAGGTAAAATAAAGCTGAAGACGGTAAGTGTTGATACATCCCGGCGGAACGGAGGTGTACCGAGGCAGGCGTTCACTTCAAGGGATTCCATGACTTTTCTAGTCTTTTGATTCAGTGGCGAAATGCTAGGAGTAGCCTAATGTGGGCAGCCTAGGCTTTCTTCACACCACATCATTTGTGGCATGTTAGGTCTTCCCTGACGAAAAAGATGACGATACTGGCAAGTGTCGCCCCCTCTTTGGTTCTGATGACGAATCAGTGTTGAGCAGTGTGGCTAACGACATTTCGAGCATAAATATATACAGAGAGGAAAAGCATGCTAAGGGCATCCGCAATGTTTCGAGCATAAATATATACAGAGAGGATAGCTTATGTGAAGGTGAAAGACAAAAGCAAAGATTATTTTATACATTCTTATTTTTCTATGTACTATTGGACACACATGTTTCTCTTAGATTCTTGAAATACGTGAAATAGAACAACTATTTATTCATCGCTAGTGACTACTCTCTTTTACTTTTTCCTGCCCACGTCAGAATAGTTAGCCAAATAGCTTGCTGTTGGGGACAACCTCCCATGCATGTCCGAAATTTGACCAAGGACGTATTCCTCCTTTTCTCCACCTACTAGTGCTGCTACCTATTCAACCACTGAAAAATCTTGTATTAGTATATAGTAGCAGCGTCTTATAAACTAAGATTTTGTTCAAAGCCTAGCTCCCATTTGTGACAACTTCTATACTTCTATAGAGGTGAACACAGAATTATCAAAATAGAGGTAAAAAGTTGCTGAAGGGATAGATATCATACGCACAGTAGCACGTAACACACTTTATTAATTTACTGTTCAAAACACACACTTTCTTTATATAAGAAGAAATTGTGTGTCCACGTGGATAAGAGAGATTGGCATCGGTGATTTGTCTGGCTTTCTAAAATGCCCTGGTCGACATTGTAGTTTACCGTGTTTGGTGAATCGCCGACAAAACTAGCACCACAGCTTTCAACTGCATGCCATTACCTAGCAAAGTCAAAATTCATGTCCATAGTGGTATGTCTACACCAGCATATACCGACCACATATCTCCAGTACCTTCAAGCTCCCATTATAACCTCAATGGAGTGGCATATATGATTTGCTTTTAGCTAGTGACATGTTGAATTGTGCCTATAGCCTCAAGGAAGTCGATGAGAGACTTGTGGAGAAAGGAGAAAAAAAAGGTGTGATCACTAACTCAAAGATGACTGTGATCTTTGTTTTTATTTCTTTTTTTTTTTGGTTGACGGTGCAGCTCATTATCTTAGGCACACAGTACCTTTCAGGCCTATCAGCCAGTTAGAAAAATACAAGAAAGGTCCCACATTAGCAATATATGGTTAGCGAGAGGAAAGATTAGTGCTACAAGGCGCTTGTTGTCGTCCCCAAAATACTTGATGTTCTAGGATTTTTTTAGCAAAGATTAGTGCTCCGTGGAAATTATTCATGGCCCTATTTATTGAGGATGATCCACGCTAATTACCATAAATAAGTTGCTAATTAAAGGAATAATAAGTTGCTAATTACAAGGAACGTATGGATGCATAAAGGCTGCAACCACAGGCGGTGCTAATTGCATTGGCGGTGGGAATGTTAATATGGACCCAATATAGTGTCCAAGAACTAAAACATCAAGTTTTCTAAGAATTTTTGAATCATGAAACATCAAATATCGTGGGATATAAGGAGTAGTAATAGTCAGATACTCTCTCCTTCCTAAGGTATCCTAGGAGTTTTACAACATATTAGAGGTAAAGAAAACGACACATGTAATCCACGCTTAATCATGGGAATTGTGTTTACTATATTTTGAATCTGGTGGTTAGGTTCCCTATAGGCATGGAAGTTACGAATATGATTGGAGCTTAGGGGCATTAATGAATGAGTATCGTGAGTTAATTCACCTAAAACCCCTTATAATTTGGGACATATTAAGTACTTTAATGCCTTATATTTCAGAACAAAAGGAATAAGTAGGTATAATTGTACAATGTACAAGACAATTTGCAGCATGTAATCTAGTTATGTGAAGTGACTTCACTAAACCGTATTACAAAATATGGTCAAGGTAGCGTGGATCCACCCATAAGAATTGATGAATTTAATCTCAAGTCCTTGTCTAATGAAAATAAGAAAATTTGTCAAAGACTGAAAATATTAGAACTTGTGTGAAACTACTGTTTTGTAGGAACATGTCTTTTTTTGTAATGTTTTCCAACCTTCTGTTGGTTTTACTTTAATTTCTTTTCCCGTTTTTCTACATGATGAACTAACTGCTTCCTCTTCCATTTCTATTCTTTCTTTCATGCACCTTTAATTTGGAAATCAGTCCAGTGTTTCTGTATCTATATCTGTAGTTATTATTTGGAACTTTACCCAACCCAAAATAATCGTCATATGTAGTCTGACATGGTTAAGAAAACAATTCAGAGCAAAATATTAATAGTACAACTTTCTTTTTGCCACGCACAGTACCGATGCTGACACTTAAATACGTTCATGCACGCGCGCGCACACAATACATGAACATATATGAGAGACTAAAAAGTCAACACGCCATAGGAGCCATGGTGTCGACAGACAAGTCGCTTTCCATTGACCATTGATTGACGAATATAAGCCTTGAATATAAAGGTTGTTAACTTTTTTCTCAAGGAAAGTAGGTTTTTAGTAATTTGACACTCAGTGAGATTAATTTAACTGCATTTATCAAATTGCTCTGTAGCAGAGAAAACCAGAAACATGTGGCTAAATTTTATGGCATGTGTTTCTCTAGCTAAATGCTACTCTCTCCGATCTAAACTATAAGTCGTTGTGGCTTTTCTAAGTACATAACTTTCACTATAAATCTAGCCATACAGTCATATCTAGATACATTGTGAAAGCTATGTGTGGCAGAACCACCCGAAATAGCGTACTTACGGAGGCGCTCGTCTTCCACCAGACACTAAGCACCCCGAAAGCCACTATCACGAGCGGTATCCGTCGGACACACCCCGAGGGAGAGCCCGAAAGATCCACATTTTTCCCCAAGGATCCAATAATGAAAACGAGTTACAACACAAGTCCATCTCATACATTAGAGTTTCTGAAAAGTACATTATTACAATACCAAATACAGAGTTCGGAATGATAAACAGCGGAATATTAAAAGATAACATCTAGCGATAAGATAACGAGGAGTCCGTCTGAGCCCACCAGATGGATCCTCCACACAAGACACTCCTCAAGCGTCACCTGCAACAGGGGTAAATAAACCCTGAGTACACAATGTACTCGCAAGACTTATCCGATCAGTGGGAATACTTTCCCGACTCCAAGGAATATGCTAGGCTTTATGGTTGCTGGTTCTCTTTAGCCAAAAGCAGAACTAATAGTGGGTCCTTATTGATACATTATTATCATCAGCCGTATTAAGTTTTTATCTAGTCAATCTATATAAGCACCTGTGCTACTTTCAAGCAAGAGTTGAGCAATCGTTACTGTTCTTTCTCCTTTTCCACTTCCAGTTCTTACTACGGTGCTAAACCGCAGACAAGCCGTACCGGATAACCCGGCGATTCGCGAATCAATGTGCCCAGCTGGGTGCCCCGAAGACACACGCCCCGCTTGTACCCCGGGCACAAGCGGGACTAACCCACCACTCTCCTGTCCTGGGTGTCCAGGTCCCCGTCCAAACTTGGACTCCAAGCCCCCGCCTCTGAATCCCGGACTCAGTGCGGCGCAAGGACCTCCACCACCTCCTCTTCCCATCAGTCGGTCCGGAAAGAGCCGGATCCGCGACAAGAGAGCAGCAAGTCTTCCCTGCGCCCATACCCAAGTATGTGCTCGGGACAATAGTCTGTGACTTGCCTAGAGTCATATGCAACGACCGGTCCTTAATCGACACAGACAGGGAAAAAGTGTAACCGAGCTATGCCCTGTTGGCCGCAGGACACAACCCCCCACACCCACCAGTACCAAAACCACATCCCTGTCCGGTCACCATTTTTACTTTCCATTATTTCATCATGATATCATAGTGTAATCACCTATTTGCGAGTAACGGCAGGTTACTCACGCTACCGACATCCTGAGCATAGCAGCTACTCGACCTGCACTAGTAGGACTCATGGTGGATATATCTATGCATGTAGTTTCCATAAAATGCCTGTAACGTAAATGCATATTATATAAATATATTCAGTGATCATTTAAAAATAGGGGTTATGCACCGGGGCTTGCCTTGGGCAGGTGCCGAGTCAGCAAAGTCAGTACCAACAGGCTCCTGGTCTCCTTCCTGCGTGAAAAGCTCCTCCTCGTACTCCTCGATCACCTCGTCGTACTCCGGATCACCGACGGGTACGAAGTCTACCTGTTCGTGATCTACATGAAATGACGATGCAATGATTACACTATGGCAACAGAAATTCTCAATGCAAAAGTACCTCTATTACATTACTAAGCGAGGTCTTCCTACTAAAGTCTAAGTTATATACCAGTACTACTAACAAGTATGACCGTGTCCTATATTCTTACAATGACTACGGATATTCATACTCCTAATGTCAGTTTATGATAAAGCAAGGATAACAACTACGTCCTCTAACGACTCGTTCTATGATTATCATCAGTACAGCAAGTATATAAATGCCTAAGGAACCTACGGTAACGATTTCAAAACTAAAGTAATCGTCGGTTTGTCCCAACAAATCTTGCAATTAAGGATCGATATACCGCTAAGCTTCTACTTCAAGCTTATGAGCCTACCATTCTGACCACTAATGGTGAACCAACTGTACTAACAGGTAGGCGACATTTATGCGAACCCAACAAACTTTGTTTCGCTATTTATGGACAATCATGCGATTTACTACTAATTATTGAAGTTCAGTTCATAACCTAAATGGATAAACAATCCCTAATACCATGAAATGGAGAAAACGAAACCTCCCTGACCGGCCCACGACGCGCGGCCCGACCCAACTCGCCATCCCGCTCGCGCGTGACCGCAGCCAGGCGCGCGGCCCACGCGGAGGCGCGGCCCAGATGGCCAACGGCCCGCGAAGGGAAAAGCCTGCGCGCGCGGTAAAACTTGCACGAACACCCCCGACGAACTCGGCATTTACTACGAGCTCTACGGTACTGTTTCTCTACTCTACCGTTTTACACCAGCACCCTCCCACTTCCTCTTCTTCACCGCGAGGAGGTCCCTGGCCCCCCCAGGGCGCGCACCGGCGCGACGGCACGGCACCGGGCGACCACGCCGGCCTCACCTGAACCCCTACAGCCTACCTAAGGGGTCGATAGGTACCTGGATAGCACGTAGAAGCTACTGGAGGCGACGCGACGAGCAGAGATGCAGGCACAACCTCCCTCCCCGGCGGTGACTCCTGACCTGCAAGAGCGAGCGCGTTCTCGTGAGCACCAACGAAAGCGAGGCCAGCGCACGAGCTAGCGAGCACTAGGGAGCACTCACCGACACCCCTGCGTTGACGGTTAGGTTGGAGGCGGTCTGAGCAAAGCTGGCCACGTGAGCTCGCGGCGGTGCGGTGATGACCGACGGGGGCACTACCGTGGTGGTGGGGCTGGCCTGCTGCTATGCTAGGACTGAGGTGCGCGGGGTGCTCAGGAGGACATGGCGAGTCTGTGGGTGCACTGAATCGCCACGAGGTGCACTGCGGGACTGGCTCGCCGCTGGAGGGCGTCGGCACGGCCTTATGGACCCGGTGGCGCGGTAGTCCAAAATTGAAGCACAGTGAGTCGAGAATGGCAGCGCGGTGGGGTAGGCTAGATGACCGGCTGTCTAACGGAGCTGCAAGCAACGTCAATTTGAAAATGGTGCACCCACTACGGCGAATTGGAAGAAAAGGTCGCGACGGCTAGGAGACAACGGATACAGAGGAGGTCCCATCGCGGTATGGCTCACCAGCAACGTCAACGCTCGGTACTGACTTGCCTGGCCATGGGGAACCCCAGGGCGTGCTCCTGACAGCCGTCCGCACGGCCGCAGCAGCAACGACGAGCCATGGCATGGCACGTCTGCGGACAGCGCCAGAAAAAGACACGGCGGACGCGACGCCGAGGCGACAGCGCAGCGGCAGTTTTCTAAACGCGCAAGCGGCCAAGGGGTCAACTGAGGGGTACCGAGCGCAGCCGCTAGCGACGCGGACGCGGGACCCCGACCGACCACGGCCACAGCGGGGGCAGGGCAAGGCAGGCAGAGCACGGCCGGCGGTCCGAGCGCGACACGTCGGTTGGCGAGGCGAGCAGCAGCGAGGTAGAGCGCGCAGGCGGGCAGCAGCCAGGCAGAGGGTCAAGACGCGCGGGGCGTGCGAGTGAACGGCGTCGTCAGCACAGCCGAGCGCGGCAGTGGCTCAGGCCCGCGCGGCACAGCGCGCTGGCAAGCCGACCGGGTGGCGACCGCGCCCAGCGCCCAGCCAGGTGATGTGCACGACTTTTAAAGCAGCTCGAAATTGCGTACGCCATGTTCCAATCGTTAATCTAATTTCTCGATGCGAATATGGGTACACCTAGCCGTCACCATCAGTCGCGACATTGCTCTCCTTCTTAGACCAATTGTTCTACAACTAATGCCGAAGATGGCTTCGTCGACCACTTCGAATACTTACGCGGAGGACGTCGATCAGAAAGGTTTCGCGTCGAATCACCAAACCCGACCCCCGGGACGTACGCGCTAGCCATCCATGTTATCGGCCGCAACCTTTTTATCGTCATTCACGAAACGTTTTACACCATTTAGCGTTAACAATAATTCGATTAAGGTAATAAACGCGTTATGTGACACGAAACATAACCTTATGCTTTCCCGTTTCGTAAAAATGTTTCCAAGCCAAATATGGATTATAAAGCCTATCATACACCAATGCACATAAATCAGATGCTTACGAATTGTTTCAGCAAAACGTTACAATATAACACCAGGGTGTTACACTATGTACTTATAAAAGCTAAAACGACTTATAATCTCAAATGGATAGAATATCATATTCATCTATCCTACCTATACATGAAATGAGAAAAAATCAAAACGAATTACTACTGCTACAACTATCCTATAATTGGTGCCACCACGTCCCAGCAGGGAGCACACAAAACAAAGCATTCCCTCTCCTTTTCCATCCAAAGTAGTGAACGTAATTTAGCCACAAAGGCCCAGGGCTGTCGACGACGCGACAGCACTTGGCAACCCCTGTTACCTTTTTTTCTCCCCAACTTTTGATTTGTTGAGACAAAATTAGTCGGCCAGACAGCCGTGAGTAGAGAGGTGTGAGCGCTGGAGAAGCAAGCGTTTGCGTGGAATATTGGAGCGGCGAGCTGAAAGAACAAGCGGTGGCTCCACCTGGAACCCCTTTACCCAACACCCTCATCCTCCTTGTTGGCCATTTTTTCGCCATGCGCGGCCTCATGTCGGATTCTTCCATAATCAGGTAGTTCAAAGTTAGTGGCAATGCAAGAATATTGGACTCGGTTCCAATTGGAGTAGTGTCTCAAGAATTGGCAAAGCTAGCATGATGCGTCGTGTAAGAACAAGCTGTTACGTCTTTCTTAGCGTAATAATGCATGACGTGTTGTGTGCTTTGTAGAACGAATCCGAAGATTATAAACATCATTTGCTTAGCTAGAAACTGTTGCACATCAGTGCCATCCATATATGTATGCCCTTGAGAGCTGAGCAGAGCTAAGTCTGGAAAGTCTGGATCCACTGTTGCGGCAGCTAAGGCACCGGAATTCCAAGATCGATGAGCCTTTAAGCAAGAAGACAGGCTCTCTTAAGTATATGCCAAACATGATTAGCACACACCCCACTACTTGACGACAGAAAGATGGGCATGCGAGTAGGTTATGTATATATGCTCAACCAGAGTATCCGAACAACTGTTTTGTGTGTAAGCAAACTTAGCCGCTTTTTGGACTTGAAAATTCCAATTGCAGAAAAATCCATCACAACATGCCGTCCTATTCTATTGCACACGGAGAATTGCTGAGGGAATCTGCTCCCCTTTAATATTCCTCATCACTTGATGACGAACTAAAGCCAGAGCCAGAGCCAGAGCCCGAGCAGCACAGACTACTCTATCTATTATCCAAAGGGAAGAAGAAGAAGAAGAATAGATGATGACTCCGTACAGGGGAAAATCCCCAAATCACGTTCAGGAGATCGCAAATCCATCTGTCAGTAATGGCCCTTGCGAAAACAGTTGGGTGAGGGAGATCGCTTGAATCTCCATCCACTAATACATGTTCATCATGCAGTTGATGATCAATTATGTTGATCAATCTCTTCTGCCCATAGTATATTCACGGGAAATCAAGTGAATCGATCATAGTGCTTGCAAGATTGTGGAGCTCAACTAATGCACAACTGTACCACATGTAGTGCAGGTGATGGATTTGGAATTTTATACTTATGCACGAGCAAGCATGATTCCCAGTTTTTTTGTTTATTATGCCTGCAGGTGCTGCAGACCGCAGTGCAGATGGTGGCTGCCGAAGCTCAATCCAAATAGCCTCGACGGACGCAAAGACAGACAAGAATACACACGTGCTCCCTCCGCTCTAATTTATAGGTCTTTTTGTTTTTTTTTTCTAGATACATATCTAGATGTATTGTATATTTAAGTGCGTAGCAAAAATAATATATCTGAAAATGACTCATAATTTAGAACAGAGGGTGGTACTAAATTCATAGAATATAGATGGTTGTAGTAACAGTGGCGTGACTTACCGGTGAGCATAGGATCGTCGAGCCTAGGCTCCGCCATTGGTAGCATCCGTGTGTTAGTTTAGGTGCCTAGCTAACTTTGCCCTTGTTTAGTTCCAAATTTTTTTTCCCAAAAAGTGCTACAGTACCTATTACATCGAATCTTGCGATACGTGTATGAAGCATTAAATGTAAACGAAAAAAAACTAATTGCACAGTTTGGTTGGAAATTGTGAGACGAACGTTTTGAGCCCAATTAGTTCATGATTGAACATTAATTATCAAATAAAAACGAAAGTGCTACAGTAGTCCAAAATCCAAAGTTCAGCCAACTGAACACGCGCTTTGACAGTACAAGTATTCATAGGGGATAGCTTACTACCGGTTAACCATTTGGACAAGTCATTCTGAAATTAGGCAGGAGGGCATAAAGTTTTCAAAAATTAGCACTAGTGGTTGTTGATTAGCAATTCGGGGTCAGTTTCTTGCATGCATGCCCAACAAGCCACTCGGTTGGCAGAGTTGAAACTGGCCTAACCAAAGTGCTGCATTTTGACCACGGGGTGCCACTATTAATTTGCGTGTGAGTTGGACACGATGCATGTGTGTACCTTCGTGTGCGTTTCCGGTGCCGACCGTGGTTCGGGTGTTGCAGACCACAACAATGTCAAAATGTTCAACATGGATGCTAGATCTAGCATATCTAATGCCACTAGGAATCCTGCATGATGAATGGTAGGCCTTTTATCTCCCTGGACCATGCACGCGTATATGACCATCCAGATAAATCGTCAATGCGTCTCTAGTGATCTAGCTAGGGACCAAAATTCTATATAGCTTACTACAAAACTCGTGTTCACATTTATATTTTCATAAGGAAAAGAGAATATAGCTTACTACAACACTAGTGGTCTCATTTACATTTTCCTAAGGAAAACAGAGCTTTATTAATCAGTTAGCAACCGCGACACATTCCCGACCAACAATTTCACTACTACCCAAGGTATTTTATCAGGCAGTCAAAACTGATTTTGTAGGCGGGCAGGAAGTCTTCCACCAAAACAATGCCTACATAAATCCATATTTTCTGAGGCAGTCCAGTGCCCATCTCCGAAAATAGATTAAAAACAAAAAAAATATGGTCCAGTGCCCACCAAGCTCATCCACGAGGCCTGCCGAGCCCATAGACATGTCGCCGCCGCCGCCGCTCACCAGATCAGGACGCCGTCGCCATACCTCGCCAGATCCGAGCTCCGACAGCTAGATCAGATGCCCCACCACTGCCGTGAGGCCCACCCGCTGTGGATCCAGAGCCTTGACGATGCTGGGCATGGGTGGCCTCCGCCGCCGCTGGGCGCGTGCAAACCTCGGCTGCCAGGCGCGCGCGGCCCCTGGCGCCGACGTCGAGAGAGGAGAGGGAGAGAGGAGAGAGGCGTCGTCAAGAGAGACAAGACGGAAGGGTTTTTTCTAAACTCACGAGAGAGATAGTTGAGAGAGAGAGAGAGAATGATGAGCCTTTATCCAAAACCCTAACTCACCTATATATACATAACATTGGTTACCGGCTTTTTTGGACTCTTTTGGCATTGGGCCATTTAAAGCGGTCCGCCTCTGAAACCCTCTATTTTTGGAGGTGTTAATGGATTTTAGGAGAGAAGCTACTTTTGACCGCCTCCATAAATCCATTTTGAGAGACGGGTATTTTATGTACTGCCTCCGTAAATAAAATGACCGCCTCTGAAAATCCTCATGTATTTTAGGAGACGGTTGAATTTTCTGACCGCATATGTTAATGATTGGGTAGTGTCTTGTAAAATCATTTATGCAGTAGTGTTTGCTGAACATACAAGTGAATCAAAACGCCAAACTACTAAGTGTCGTGTTAGTTTCGCCAATTGAGCCAGCTAATGAGCAAAACAATTCTACTCTCTTTTCATGTGGATGACCTTCCACTACATCACTCAATTGCACTATGGTAGGAACTTTCTTGGAATGACCCGATCTTGATGACAATAGATCGAAGAACCAAAGATAACTTGTGCAAACAGCGGGATAACTAGCTTTATAATTGCCAAAGTTGGATGCGACCAATCAACCGGAAGAGGAGCACTGAAACCATGAGGACTTTAACTCATCTTTGAATGATCGCAGAACCATAATCCGGGACTAACCCACACATAATGCCCTAAAGCTTAGAGCAAGAATTAGGGGACCCCAAAGAGATCTCTTCACAAGTCCAAGAAGAGTAAGGGAGAACAAAGGTATAAGTAAGACACTTGGCAACTCATCCTAATTGCTCAGATACAAAGAATGTTTATACTAGAAACATTCGTCCTAGTTGGGTGTGAAAAGGAATTAGGGTTTCTGAAGATAAGCTAAGTGAAAGGTCTCCACGGGATAATTTCTGAGGTCTTGCATGAATGTTAGCATATTGAGCAATCTTTACTAATCTGGAAATAGTGTGGACTAGTTTCATCTCCATGAAACCCATTTCATCCCATGTCAGCATATTTGCTAAGTTAGTAGCTTATTTAATGCTCATGCAACTCTCACTGAGAATGGCCTTATTGGTAAGCCCAAATGAATTGGGGTTTGTTGTGTTAGAAACTAGACTTGATAAACTTTTCATCAATTACTTATGGACCCGCAGAGCCTTCAAAAATCATGAGTTATGGTTGCTTCTTTTTATTCCTTTGTGATGTAAGTTGGGTGGTCCGATCGTCCGATCCTAGCATATCGTAGCAGTCCAATCGTTCGATCCAAGTAGTCCTAGTCCAATTGTAGCATTGTATTTGGTCCTCATGTAATGTATATTCCTCCCCTTCATGTGTTAACCTAAGTAACATCAATATAGAACATTTAGGTAGTATAACATCCTCAAAATATGTTAAAATCAAAATCAGCTAGGAATGAATTCACTTGTTCTTACATTTTCTTGGCACGACTTCTTGTAAGTGGCCTTTGATTTGTGTCTTTTATGTTTGATAGAGAATGGTTAATATGTGATGAAACATGCTAAGCTGGGATGTCCTCATCGCAGTGCCTCCTCCACAACATAGCATGGCTTTGACCTTTGCCCATCCATGTTCTCGAGCAAATGAACACTACTGCAGAAAACTTAACCAAGGCGACAAAATGGCTTAACAGAGGCAGGCAAGCCGTTCGCCTTCGTCAAAAGGCCATGGTTAAGCTGGCCTTAATGAAGGCGGTTGACCGCCTGCCTCGGTTAATCAAATAAAAAACAAAAAAATAAGAAAGCCCGTGGACAAGCCCGGCGAGCCCATCCACGGGTCTGCCGAGCCCATCCATGTGCCGCCATCGCCGTAGCCAGGCACACAGCTAGGATCTGGCCTTTGGCCACTGGATCTAGACTTGCACACTCCCCACCGCCAGATCTAGGAGCTCCTCACCCAGATCCATGCTGCCGCAGCTTGAGGGAGAGGGAGAAGACACTGCCGCCGTTGCAACTTAAAGGAGAGGGAGGAGTCACCTCTGCAACCACAGCTTGAGGGAGGGAGCCGCCACTGCAGCAGCAGCAACACGGGCTCATGAGCTACCCCTGTGGGGGATAGGGAGAGGAGAGGAGGGGCACCGTGGGGGTGAGCACGCCGCTGTGGTGCCTAGATCCATGCCACCGCTGCTGTGGTGGTGGGGGAGTGGTGGGGGAGAAGAAGCGAGTGAGGGAGGGAGAGGGCGCCGGTGGGAGAGGGAGAGGTTGCGAGAGGGAGGGAGGGAGGACAACGGAGTCGCATGGAGTCATGCGGGGCTAAGGGCACTATTGATGGTAGTTAATGTCAATCGTAAACCTTCAACATACCTTGCATAAATGACTAAAAAGGATCACCAACATAGACTTAGCGGTTTAAACTGACAATTTCCATGAGTTTTGGTGAATCTATGTTTTCAGCAGGATTTAATCAGAAAAACATCAAAGAGGACCTATTCATCAAAGGAAATCACATTAATTCACGATGGTACTGACATGGGAAGACTCTAGAAGACTCCAGAGGGTACTCCACCGAAGCAGAGCCTGTGCCTCTAACATGTTGGGCCAGCCAACCCCACCTGTAGGCCGGCCGGCGTATGGGCCCCTCCTGTCAGCCCCTCCTCACGACGTCGGTTCTCCATCGCCTCAAGGATCACATCTGCACCATTCTTTTAAGTCAGTTTGATGCCTATATAACGATGTACCCTATATTCTGGATCGATGGTAGCTCGCAAGGGTGACTCTTATAGCCTCGTTGAATCCTTTGTAGTCCACCTCCAGTTTCTAGGCCAAGTAGGACCTTGTTACTATAGGACACATACTTTGCCTGTGTTTTCCTTAGTAATATCCCTAGAATTGAACAATAGAAGACATAGCTTACCGAAGTTAGAACTAGAAGACCTTAACGATCTCCTTTATACTTCTATTATCTTAAGTCTTATTGCTACTCTGGGTTAAGTTAGGCTTTGTTATTCTCACACATGTTTCCTTGAGTTCGATATTCTGAAATACTTTCTGGTGAAGTGCTAAATCGGTATTCGTGCGCTTGAAGATTATTCTTTGTGCGTTAATATATACCAACAAGCATTCCTGGTGCCGTTGCCGGGGAAACGGTTGCTGAGTTAACTTTGAACCTAGCTTAACCTTGTATCATTATTCTTTTATTCTTCTATTCTTTTACCATGGATTTAGAATCCACTTCTATCTACCAATACGCTGCACCTACGAGTGCACGCCTAAAGCCACCAGAATCTTCAAAGCACATCCTAACATCTAGCTATGAGCTGCGCCCGTGTTTAATCAACATGGTCTGGGATCAATCTTTTTCGGATGAAGATGATGAAAACCCATACTCCCACTTAAATGAGTTTGAGCAAACCTGTGCATGGCTACGCATTACAGGCATGTCAGATGAAACCATACGATGGAAGCTTTTTCCTTTCTCTTTGAAGGGAAGAGCTAAACGTTGGTACAAGCAAACCATAGGGAGTAGACAAGGAGATTGGGAAGCTTCATGTTCTATCTTTTGCTTACATTTCTTTCTCATCTCTAGAGTAGTCTGCCTTTGTTCAGAGGTTCTAACTTTTAAACAAAAAGAAAAAGAATCTCTAGGCATGGCATGGGAACGCTTTAGTTCTCTCATTAATATTGGCCCTGACCTTGCCATTTAAGACCCCATTCTTCTTCAACACTTTTATATGGGTCTTGATAGGGAAACTTTGAAGTGTCTTGATACAGTTTTAGGAGGATTGTTCTTGCATGTCTCTGCTAATTTGGGGAGAAGCAATCTTAATAAAGTCTTAGAGAGCACCCCTAAAGAAGTAGAAGAGAAGCCGCTAGAGGAGGAATCCCACATAGCTGAACTAGAATCTTTACCTAACCCATCACCAACTTCAGCTATCCCAAATCCCGAACCAACAGAAAAGGAGGAAACTCCAATTTTGGATTTTATGCTTGAATTAGAGGATGAACTTTTTGCCGAATACGGAGATACCTCGAATTATTATAATAAGAGGAGACCCCAAAAGCCTAGGACATCATCATTCCATGAAGAAATCTTAGACCCTTCTGAGGAAGCTTTCCTTAAAAAGACTATGAAAGAGTTAGTGTCCATTATAACTAATGAATGATTAGAAGAATTATAGCTTTCCTCTGATGTGATTCGTCTAGATTCACCTTCTATTTGTTGCCAAATTAACAAAGCTTCTTTTGATGCTCTTTATAATCCAGTTGTGGGTGTTAATATCTTGTCTGCATCTTTTGCTCATGATTTATTGAAAGACGTGCCATTAACCCCAACAACAAAGTTGTTGAAAAGTCTTTCAGGACACATTCTCCTAAGTTTGGGAATACTTTATGTCATTCCTATCTAGGTAAAAGGAACCATGGTTCATTTGAGCTTCTATATCTTTGAAATCATGGAGTTTGACCTATTGATAGGCCAACCAATAGAAAGATATATTCAAGACAGACAAACAAAGAAATTGAATATTAGCCTCGGAAAGAACTTCAAACTTTCTGTACCCATTACTCATTCTCTAAATGCTAAGACTAAGCCAATTCCCGAGCATGACCCAATGGATGAGGTTAAGGTTGCATCTCTTGATGACTTGATCGAACCTAACCTTGAAGATGATGCCCAGTTTTTCATCGTGGAGAAAGACAAAAATCCCATAGAACTTGAACCCTTAGATGAATTGCTAGAACCACCTAAGCCCTCAGTTGAGCTTAAACCCCTGCCTTCTGGTCTTAGATATGCTTTTCACAATAATGATCAGGATTCTCCTGTGATCATAAGTGATAAACTCTCTTAGAAAGAATCCCTTCGCTTGCTAACTATCTTAGGAAAGCATCGTTCTGCTTTTGGCTACTCGCTCCAAGACCTTAAGGGAATCAGCCCTACTCTTTGCACCCATCGCATCCCTACAGACCCAGATTCTATACCTTCGAGGGGGGCATAACATAGGCTTAATAATGCATTGAGAGATATTGTTAAGAAAGAGGTTTTGAAACTCCTGCACGTTGGGATCATCTATCCCGTTCCGTATAGTGAGTGGGTAAGGCCTGTGCAAGTTGTGCCTAGAAGGGAGGCATGACTGTTGTTAAAAATGAGAAGAATGAATTAATCCCCCAAAGAACCATCACAAGATGGTGGATGTGCATTGATTACCCAAAACTTAACAAGGCAACAAAGAAAGATCATTTTCTGTTGCCCTTCAGTGATGAAATGTTGGAGTGACTGGCAAATCACTCTTTCTTCTATTTCCTTGATGGGTATTTAGGTTATCACCAGATATCGATCCATCCTAATGACCAAAGCAAAACCACCTTTACATATCCATATGAAACTTATGCTTATCGAAGAATGTGTTTTGGACTATGTAATGTTCCAGCTTCTTTCCAAAGATGCATGATGTCTATATTTTATGATATGATTGAAGAAATCATTGAAGTTTTCATGGATGTTTTTTCTGTTTATGGAAAAACTTTTGATGATTGTCTTAAAAAATTAGACAAAGTTTTGCAAAGATGTAAAGAAGAGCACTTAGTCCTTAATTAGGAAAAATATCATTTCATGGTTAGAGAAGGCATAGTGCTTAGACACTTGGTGTCCTGAACGAGGGATTGAGGCAGATAGAGCTAAAATTGAAGTAATTGAACAGTTACCTCCTACTGTAAATATCAAAGGGATCCACAGTATTCTAGGTCATGCGGGGTTTTATCGCTATTTTATAAAAGATTTTTTCACATATTGCTAGACTACTTACAAATCTTTTGGCCAAGGATGCTCCCTTTTAATTTGATGATGCATGTTTAAAATCTTTTGAAATTCTTAAGAAAGCACTCATCTCCGCACCAATCATTCAACCCCGTGATTGGTCGCTACCTTTTGAAATCATGTGTGATGCTAGTGATTATGCTGTGGAGGCAGTTTTGGGACAAACAAAAGATAAGAAGCATCATGCAATTGCTTATGCTAGCAAAACTTTTACAGGACCTCAACTTAATTATGCAACAACTAAAAAACAAATCCTGGCTGTTATTTTTGCTATTGACAAGTTTAGATCTTACTTAGTAGGAGCTAAGGTAATTGTTTACACTGATCATGCTACCTTAAAATTCCTGCTCACTAAGAAAGATGCTAAACCTCGACTTATAAGATGGATTTTGTTACTCTAAGAATTTGACCTAGAAATAAAAGATAAAAAGGGTGTAGAAAATTCTATTGCCAATCACTTTTCCAGAATGCAGTTTGAAAATCCACAGGAACTACCCATCGATGATTCCCTACGGGACGACATGCTCTTCAAGATCACAAAATCCAACCCCTGGTACGCAGATATTTTCAACTTTATGGTTGCAGGTTATGTACCACAAGGGGAGAACAATAGAAAGCTCATTTATGAAAGTCGTCTCCACATATGGGATGAGCCATACCTCTTCAGAGTCTGCTCTAATGTCCTACTCAGGAGTTGTATACCAGCAGAAGAAGGCATCAAAATCTTTGAACGATGTCACTCATCACAATATGGAGGGCATTATGGTGCATTCCGCACTCATTCAAAGATCTAGCAAAGTGGATTCTTTTGGCCAACCATGTATGAAGACATGAGGGAACTTCATTTGGAGGTGTAGAGCATGTCAGAAGGCACAGGGAACGTCAATTCAAGAGATGCCATGCCACTCACCACCAACCTCTAGATCGAGCTCCTTGATGTCTAGGGAATCGACTACATGGGACCATTTCCAAAGTCAAAGAATTATGAGTACATCTTGGTGGCAGTCGACTATGTCTCCAAATGGGTTGAAGCCATGCCATGTAGAGCTGTTGATGCAAAGAACTCCAAGAAGATGTTTGAAGAAATAATATTTCCATGTTTTGAAGTTCCAAGAATGGTGATTAGTGATGGAGGCACTCACTTCATTGACAAGAACTTTCATAAGTACTTGTCAAAACATGGTATCCATCACAACGTTGTTACTCCGTATCACCCTCAAACAAGTGACCAAGTAGAAACATTCGAACAAACAAATCAAGAATATTCTGCAAAAGACTGTCAATGAGATGGGGATTGCATGGAAGGATAGACTACCCGATGCACTATGGGCTTATAGAATGGCCTATAAAACACCACTTGGAATGTCACCATATCAACTTGTCTATGGGAAGACCTGTCATCTACCCGTGGAGCTAGAATTCAAGGCTCACTGGGCCATCAAACGTTGAAATATGGACTTGGAAGCTGGAGGAACTAGGAGGAAGATGCAACTCTCTAAGCTCGATGAATGGCGTGAAAAAGCTATTCAGAATGCCAAGATATATAAGGAGAGAACAAAGAGATGGCACGATAAGAGGATCAAGAAGGAGTTCGCTCCAGGAGATATGGTATTACTTTTTAGTTCTAGGGTGAAATTATTCGGGCACGGAAAACTTTGGAGCAAATGGGAAGGACCGTTCAAGGTTATAAACAACTCGTCGCATGGAGCGGTAACACTTCAAAATGATGAAGGTACGTTATTCAAGGTAAATGCTCATCGTCTCAAGATCTTTCTAGAACCTAAAAAACACCTGAGGATTTGGATGAGGTAGATTTTATTATTTTGCCATAGAAATACACCTCTGCCCTCCTCCTCACAATTCATAGCGTGGTAGTATATTCTTTGGAACTAGATAAACATTAGAAACCATCAAGCAAAAAATCTCCGAGAGGTGGCACCCTATGGGGCCGACCAGCCCCACCTATAGATCGGTCAGCCCACCTATCTGTCTCTTCACCCCCGCTCGATTTGCTCACGAACCTTCGAGTATTCCTACGAGAATATCCAATTTTCTGAGCCATTCGGTTTTGCCTTGTTATGAGACTCCTAATGAATAGATCTTGATCCCTGATGCACATCTATCCCCCTATATAAACAAACCCCTGCCTGCCTCCATAGCCATTCCAACAAGCCTCTGATCTCTAGCAGCAACAAAGCTTTCATCCTTCCAAGTTCCAATGGCCAGTAAAGAGATCGTTCCCTATAGAGTTGAAGATGCTATACCGCTAAGCGTCATCCCACCATGAGAGATAGCTCCTATCCCTAGCCAATCCTACTTCGCCCAAGCCATCCATCATCCAACAATTGCTCCGCCACTGCCGCATCTAATTCTTCAAGACAAGCCACGCCAGTCGGAGGCACCAAAGATCAAGGTGCCTAAGGAGATCAACCATCTTCCTCCAAGGGCGAATGAGACGCTAATGGGGGTGAAGCCCAACAAGTTTGGGGATGTCACCTGTGCCAAGTACAAGACAGTCACGCCACGTGTGACCATAGATGGTGTTCGTGCTACACCTAAGCAAGTCAAGATCGTGCAACCAAAGGAGAAGAAGAGGGCGCCACCCACTGCCCACGAAAATTAGGAGAAGTGTCAACGGATGACCGTCATGCTTCTAAATTACAAGATCAAAACCCTCACCGAGTACATCCATGCGTTGCAACATAGGATCGATAAGGAACATATCCATCGCATGAACCTAGAATACTAGCTTACTATCTTAAACCGCTATGTTGTGAATCAGGATAAATTTAAGAATTGCGAGTTAGGTTGTTGATCAATAAAGCACATTTAGGTCGATTATTTAGGTCATTTGCTTAGCTCAATTGTTAGGTTGGTTAAAGTTTGTGTTATCTAGTTTGTCTAGGTTGGATGTAATAAAGTGCCTTATGATATCAATGAAATCTTGTTGCCATTATCTGCTCTCTATTTTTTGTATATTTGTTCATCTCCACATGTTATGCATAAAGGTAAATAGGAAACAAGTGGGGGGGGGGGAAGCACACTACGAAAATGAAACAAGATCCGATAGCAAAAATCATGAAATTCAGAAAGCAACAGAACAAGAACCACGCTCGCCAAAGTTGGAGTGAAACGGGCTCCGGGGTAGGCCGCCAGGTCAAGCCTATGGGCCGGCTGGCCTAGCCCAGCACCCCCTTGCACCATGCTTCGTATGATCTATTTTCACCTATCTCACTTTCTGTTTTGAGTCCCGTATGATCTAATTTCACCTATCTCGCTTTCTGTTTTGAACCAAGTTGAAAATCCTTAGATAAACAACTTTAAAACTTGAGGAAAGATTATTTCAGTCATAACTTAAGGATAGACTCACATAATGCTTTTCCTAGAAGTCTTTCTACTGTTGGGAACTTATTATTAGGGACCCCATGTTACTTAAGTTGTTATGGAATGAGATATAGTAGAATAAGGAGAACTTGATTCTTGTTGTCTCATCATTGGATGATTTTATTTCAAAAATTAAAAAGAATAGCTACACCTCTCCTTTGTGGTAAGCAATATCCTACCAGAGCCATATATGATATGACTAGGAAAACCTTCTACATATACTACTTGCTATTGTATTGAGTTTGGTCAACCCTTGTGACCCTTGTTGAGAAATTTGTCATGCTCTCAAGATCAAGATCACGTACACACCATATATACCTGCTGCCCCAACACTGGGAGTACGCAAAAACATGTTTTCCATCCACCCAAAAATGTTCTATTCCTGCATTGGGAATAGACACAAAAATGTGTTCGTTAGGATAAATGCTCCAAATTCTTTTAAATGTGTCTCTTGAAAAATCTCTGTTGCAGAAGAGAGGCATGGGCTATGCAAAAGTGAAAAAAGAGAAGAGAGAGAAGAGTATTGAAAAAAATGGATAAGTGTCCAAGATATTAAAAATAATGGGTACTTAGATGTCCTGCCTAAAAAAGAAGAAGAAGAAAGATGAATAAGATAGCCCATGTTCTCTTGCAAAAGTGTTTCAAGTTTCAACAAGAGAGATGTGTTTCAAGGAGCATAGTAGAATTAGGTTAGCCACCATATACATGTTCACACACATGCACATCTTGATCTAAGAGTATGACATTTTCCTCCTTGGATCCTTGTTTTGACTTTACAATATATGTAATGCAAGTATGTTTTCATACTTATCCCTACCTGAGCTCCACATAAGCTTTTTAGAAGTAGGTAGAAAGAAGGCAAAAACATCAATGCCTTGGTAAGGATCCAAAAATACCATATATATTGAGTGATTTGAGAATATACAACAGAAAAGAGAAAGTAAGCTATGTTTTGTTTTCACAAATCTTAAAATGTTTCTCCAATTGACTTGACTGAAGGAAGATGGTGATATGCTTCAAGTTGTTCCATTCTTCAACCGCCCAAGGTTTCGTGGTAGACACTTTGAATCCTACAGAGCATGTATGACTAGGAATAGTTTTATGTTGATGTTTTATCCCAAGATTATGTCTAAAGTAATCCATCCTTCTATCGAGGACGAGTAAAAGCCTAAGTATGGGGGAGTTTGTTGATGGTAGTTAATGCCAATCATAAACTATCAATATACCTTGCATAAATGACTAAAATGGATCACCAACATAGACTTAGGGGTTTAAACTGATAATTTCCATGAGTTTTGGTGAATTTGTATTTTCAGCAGGATTTAATCAGAAAACCATCAAAGAGGACCTATTTGTCAAAGGAAATCACGTTAATCCACGACGGTACTGACATGGGAAGACTCTAGAAAACTCCAGAGGGTACTCCACCTAAGTAGAGCTTGTGCCTCTGACATGTGGGGCTGACCAACCTATAGGGGCCTGCCGACCCCACCAGTAGGCCGGCTAACCTATGGGCCCCTCCTGTTAGCCCCTCCTCGCTACGTTGGTTCTCTATCGGGCCAGCTGGCACCACCTATAGGCTGGCCAGTCTATGGGCCCCTCCTATTAGTCCCTCCTTGCTACGTTGGTTCTCCACTGCCTCAAGGGCCATATCTGCACCGTTCTTTTAAGTCGGTTTAATCCGAGGGTCCAGAATACTTGAAGGCCCCTATATATACCTACCTATACCCCCTCCTCTGGCAGATCCTAAAACCCTAGAAACCAAAAGCTACAATTCATATCCTCTACATTAGGATCAGAGCAAGCAATCAAGAGAAGATTTGTCCTCTAAGTTAGGATCTAGTCTTGTTTTAGAAACAGAGAGATAGAGTGTGAGGGAAGAGTTTGAAGGAGTTCTGGCCTATCGGTGCTCTTTCTACGGCTTGTACCATGGCAGAATCAAGTTCTTCTTGAGCTTAATTCTAAGATTTCTCTGGTAATCAACTTCTGATTCAAGTAAGTATCATTATTTATATTGTTCTTTAGGTTTACGACTCTTTTGAGTACTTTAATCCTTGTCGCTCCTGGGTTAAAGTAGTATTCATAGTGTAAGTGTGGTGCTTAGACTCGGTTACTCGTGGATGTACCCTATATTCTGGATCGGTGCTAGCTCGCACGGGTGACTCTTATAGCCTCATTGAATCCTTTGTAGTCCACCTCCTATTTGTAGGCTGAGCAGGACCTTGTTACTATAGGACACATACTTTGCCTATGTTTTCCTTAGTAATATTCCCAGAATTGAACAATAGAAGACATAGCTTATTGAAGTTAGAACTAGAAGACCTTAGTGATCTCCTTTATACTCCTATTATCTTAAGTCTTGTTGCTACTCTAGGTTAAGTTAGACTTAGTTATTATCACACATGTTTCCTTGAGTTCAATATTCTAGAATACTTTCTGGTGAAGTGCTACATCAGTATCCGTGTGCTTGTACATTATTCTGTGCTTTATTATATACCAACAGGTGTCGCACGGGGCTAAGGCACTTTTGAGGGTGGATGAAGTGAGTTAGGGTTTGTGTGTTGTTTATATAGTCAGACATGGTGGTGGGCTTCTGTTGGATAGTGGGTTGGGCATAATTAACCGAGATGGTGGCCTTACAAATGCCCGCCTCCATAAATGATTTACAGAGGCGGACATTTTTGACCACCTCGGTAAATAAAATGTCCGCCTCGGTAAATCGATTTTGTGAGGTGGTTACTTGTGATCGCCTCAGTTAATAAAAGTGACCACCTCGGTTAATCCTAGGCATTAGCCAAGATTAACTGAGGCTGTTCAAATGTGCGCCCGCCTCCATGGTAATTTTCTAAATGCCTCGCAAAAGTTTTTCTGTAGTAGTGCAATCTAATTCGAGAATACATTTTTTACGACACCACTATGCAGCCAAACATTGCACACCTTCATCAATCTCTTCCACATTCTGAATATAGCTCCAAGATGTCAACTGAACCTTTTCATCTGCATCAAGAAAAATGATGTCCAACCCTGCCTCGCTGAAGGTATCATAGAAGGCCCCATCAATGCTAATCTTGAGCCAATAAACTTGTGGCGTCTTCGTGCAAGTTCTTCTAATCTAATCCCTCTTTCTGCTAGCCAGAAATCAAAGAAGTATATCCACATGCTGCTTCCCCTAATTTCCATCATGTACTATAGGTTGTCGGATGGAGAACTACAGTTCCATCTAGTACCTTTGGAAGAAGTTAAATGAACCCGCAAAAGATAGTTTTTCCGCATCATGAGTTATATTATTTCGTAATGCATCAGTACCAAATTGTAAGTTATTCCTACTTTTCTAGGTACATAGACTTTGCTAAGCACCTAGATATAGGCTATGTCTAGATACACTGTAAAACTATGTGTCTAGAAAAGTTAGAACAACTAACACTTTAGAATGGAGGGAGTACATGCTATGTCTTCCACAGCAACAATATAATAGAGAGCTGCATAATTTTTTCTTGTCTTGGCAAAGACCAATTTAATCCCATTGCCTCCTTGAGGACTTGAATAGGGTGCAGCAGACAAGTGCATGCATCACTAATTCTTATTTAGCTCCACATATTTTTCAAGTATTTGTGACCTCAATTGTTCTATTATTCTGATTAGCATGTGTTGCCAAGCTATTGTGCATATTTTTCCATCCAAATATTAGTATCTCATGAGGCACAGGTGTCTTCTAGTAATAAATCCATAAAGGCCTGGCTTCTTTAACCGACAACCATGTTTGTCGATGTCCACTCTTTCCTCCTTCAACTGCCTTGCCAATTTGTATGCACATCGGACAGTCTATATACCACTTGTCAACACTGAAACGTGCCATCACATGGGTACATCATGTGGAAGTCACACAAGCACATCACATGAAACCCACACAGGTGCATCTTGTAGCAGTATTTGTGGAAACTAAACCACCTGGTTTTAGAAACTTGATCGCCCTATTTCATCATAATAGACTAATGAATGCTAGTCTTGGAGGAACCATGTCGGGGAAAGCATACCTTGGGTTGCTCAAGCATCGACAGGCCAACTAAGGCACCATCTCATGCCATGGATACAAGAGAAAAACATCATGTATATCTTGGTGCATATCAAAAAGGTATGTAGTTAGAAAAACCAAAATGACTTACAATTCTATTGAACTTCTCATGCCTTCTTTTTGTATAACCCTTGGCCACAAGTATTGCCTTGTATTTTTTAATCGTACCATCAGGACTAAGATTTTTCTAGAACACCCATTTGGATCCTACAGGGCTGCACCCACTACGCCATAATCATCAACCATTGTTGGTTCAAAACTGCTTTCATTGCTGGATTTTGATTCGACAGTGATAGCCTTGGCCATTCACCGCTAATTGCTTACATGGAAGTGATGCGCATTTTCACAAAACAAAACAAAAAACACCAAAAGTAAAAACAAACACCCGATGACACTAGATCTATTACCTACACCAGTCGCACTCCTCTGCACTATCGTGCTCGCACATGTCAGCCATCGATGTGCACCTTTCCTGGGCCACCCGATTGTGCCCTGTGCTGGGGTGAGGCTAGGAGAGGTGAGCAGAGGGGATTAGATTTAGGGAGAGAGAGAGAGGGTGATGAGATTCTGTGAGTGTGAGAGGTAGGGGAAGTGTAAGGGAGGAAGATGGAAATGATAAGGGAGAGGAATAGGAGTCTAAGTCATGAGTATGCGTGGATTTAACTTACATTTGAATAAAGTTTTGGATCTGGTGATGTTATCACTGCTGGTGCTTGTTATAAACCAACAGTGACACCATCACTCTCGGTTGGTGGCATTATCTAGCAATGAAAGCCTACCTGTCACTATTGGTTGTAGTATCACTACCAGTGGAAGCCAAAACCGGTAGTGATGGGCCGCCATAGATTGCCTGCTCTATAGTAGTGACCCATAAGGATGATCAATGACCTACCATGTTCCATTAGACATAATAGAATCCACTATCACTTCATACATGTTTCTTCCTAAAGTGAGTGCCACTGAGGTGAACACTGCCCTCCTCTATGAGTCTTGTAATGTCATCCACTGAGGTATACAATGTAGTCATCACCAAAAAATACTTTGTAGCTATATGTCTCGTACTCTCTCGAGTAACTATAGTGTTATCCTCCTTAGATTACATTAGTTTGTTTATTGTGTTCTATCGGAACATATTGTTTAGGAGATAAAATAGGTTCATGATTAGATAAGCTAGGCTTGTTTGAAAGGAAAATCAGTCTCACAAAATATAGCTTCTCTGGATTATTTAATTGTACAAATATGCATATCAGGTACTCCAGAGTTTATTATTAAGAACATATATCCCATACTGTGTATAGCATGCCTAAGAAAGATGCAACCCACACTTTTGGTTCAATCTTGCACTTCTTTCTTAATTGGCGCATTCATCTTGGGGAAACAATCACAAGTGTGTAAGTAAGAGAGATTGAACTTTTTATTTTCCTATCCTCAAACAATGTTATTTCATTATTTTTTTGTAGGAACTTAATCGGGACATGAGTCGCAATCAATATAACCTCACCCCAACCATTCTTTAGGAAGTCTCACTATCTGTAACGTGGCACTAACCAACTCATGTCGTGGTGGGTTGACTAGCCGACTAGCCCAAGTCTGTGCACAAGAAGTTGTCTTATAAAAACGCATTAATAGGTTGATAGTATTTGAAAGTGTGGAAATTTGTAATTTGCATACATTCTATGTATTATGTGAGTGAGTTGAGCAGAAGCGAGGAGGAGCACCCTAATGGCGACGTCTCGGCTAGGACATTGTCGATACAAGACCCACGGGATACCCCACAAGGAAGGGAGAAGATCTATACTAACTAGGATTCTTTCCATGCAATCTTAGTAGTAGAATTATTTCATAATCCTACTAGGAACTCTTATTGTAAACCGACAAGGACTCTGACCTCCTAACTATATAAAGGAGGGCGGGGTTCCTAGGAGATAACGCAACACTTTACAATCAATCCAACGCAAAGGCTAACGCCGACTGGACGTAGGGCTATTACTCGATTACGGTCGAGGGCCCGAACCAAGATAAATTGACTGTCTCTTGTGTTTACCGTCGAGTTCTGCATACGCTGAAGCCTAAACAAACTGCCCCAGGTACCCCCATGGTAGGCTATCAGTGGTGAAACATCGACAGCTGGCGCGCCAGGTAGGGGCTTTCGGTGAATTTGCATCCGGGAGCTCGACGGACCTCGACAACATGATCTTCTCGATGGGATCAACCTTCATCTTCAGTTCATGGATCTGCGAGGCAAGCGACGATGGCAAGCTCCAAAGCCATCTCCTCAAAGATTTGGATCACCTTAAAGACCTTTCTATTTCGGCGACTACGATAGATCAACTTGCCGGAAGATTCGCGCAGCTCATGATGTCTGATCCAACTCAGATTTTGCGGCTTTGCGCATCCGACTCAAACTTAGGCTCTGCATCCGAGATGGAGTCTTTACCGAGTTCTTTTGAGAAACCAAGTTCTTTTCCGGCGGGGCTCCAGAACGCGGCCTCAGCCTATCAAGAAAACAATTTGGAATACACTCAGAGTCCTTTCAAGAAGTCGGGTTCTTTTCTGTTCGGACTCCACAACATGGCAAAATCTTATCAGGCATGGTCCGAAGGATCCCTGGATCCGGTGCTTAGAATGCCACTAAAAGGAGCTCAGGAAGGTCTCGTACTAACTATAACATCTCAATACTACATCATCCACTGGCCAAGTTCTGTTCCTAAGGACAGCGGTACCCAACTAGTCGGCACGACGACGACAGCAATTATACCCTACCAAGAAGGAGACTCGATCTGCGACCTTGAAGACTCTACTAAAATCATCAACAACTCCGACAGTGTGGAAACCAACACCGATAACAGAACAATTCATGCACGAGAAGTATTCATGGTTTGCCACCCTCGATCACCATTCGTCCCCCAAAAGCACCCGACATTCGGTCATCGGATGAATCTAAGTCCAACATATCACCCTTTATCCAGGGGCACGATGGTGAGACCGAGAATTAGAGGCAAGCTAGAGAAAGAAGAAACAAATTGAAACAAGGACGCCAACGCCATGCTAGGCAGCGCAAGGAAGCTTAGATCAAATATGAGTCAGATCTGGCTGAGTACAATAGAAGAAAATCAGAACAAGAAGTCGAAGAAAGACGCGCGGCGAATACACCCTACAATAGGATCCAAGAAGCACTAGAAGAACTCGGAGCGACATCACTTCCCAGTGAAAAACAGGAAAAGCTCCGGGACCTTCTCTGGTCAATAGCCCTAAGGACTCATGACAGAAGAACTCGCTCAAGACTACCTATCAGGTCAACGTCTCATGGATAGGAAGATCGAAATCAAAGGAAGTCCGCTTTCGAGAGACTTGGACCGAGTGGAAGTCACAACAGAGAAAGTAGAAGGGACCATAGTCAAAACTACCGAGTCAAACAACCAAGAAAGACCAGAAGCAAAGTACCTATTCAGATAGCCCTGCAGAACTACTCTCACCAAGACAACAGTTGGCTAGAAGGAGGTGCTGAATCAAAATACATAGAAGCCAGAACGCATAATAGATTCCCCTGTTTTGCAAATAGACTTGCTTCAATACGACTTCCTCACAAGTTCAAACCATCCAACCACTCTAAGTATGATGGCAAGATTGAACCAAGGCAGTGGCTCAGGATTTACTCACAGTCGATTGAACTAGCTGGAGGAGATGACGATATCAAGGCCTTATTTTTTCCCATGGCCCTAGAAACCATGCCCCTCCAATGGTTCGACAAATTAAATTCAGGGTTAATCAGAAATTGGGAGGACATGCAAAGAGTTTTTTGTGAAAATTTTGCGGGTATCATTACGCACCCCATCACCCACACAGAATTAAAGGGACTCAAGCAAAAAGGAGGCGAAAGTCTCAGAAATTACTATCGACGATTTGGCGAACTACGTGCTCAAGTACATGACATCACCGAACGAGAAGTAATCGAAGCTTTCTCTCACGGAATTATGGCTAGGTGGCAATTTCAGGACTTCTGCAAAGAAAACCCAAGAAACAATGAAGAATTCAGACACACAGTAGAAAATATGATTACTGCAGAGGAGAAGACACGAGAAAGGTTCCCAGATAGAAACAACCAAGACAACCCGAACAAGCAAAATCATCAAAACATCAGACATCAGGAAAGAAAACGTGGACCAGGCAACACCATAGCGGTGACTGACAAATCAAGGAGGTTTTCCAAACCCAGAAGGTATGACGACATTGAAAACATGCATTGCATCTGGCACCCTAAAGGGAATCACACCATCGGAAATTGCTACACCTTCAACGATCGATACACAAGAAAAGATAATAAGGTAAACACTAAAGAAGACAATTAGAAAAAAGATGAAGACAACCACGAAGATAAGGGACTCCAAAAATCCAGGGGGACAGTAGCAGTGATCTTCACTGGAGCCCCAGATTCCAGAACCAAACATCAAGAAAGGCTAGCTCTATGAACCATCATGGCAGCAGAACCGGCTACTCCAAGATATCTCAATTGGTCATAGTATCCAATCCAGTTTTCAAGAGAAGACCAATGGATTAGCGTAGGAAACGCATGCCATTAGCCACTGGTTCTAGATCCAACTATCGTCGGTATGACTGTCACAAAAGTACTAATCGATGGGGGAGCCTGACTCAACATCATTTTTTCAGAAACGCTAAGGAAGATGGGACTATAACTCGCCGGGGTGATTACACCAACGAGCACCCCTTTTATGGGATAGTACTCGGCAAGGCAGCCATGCCACTTGGACAAATCACTCTACTGGTTACTTTTGGCACTCCCTCAAACTACCGAACAGATTTCATCAAGTTTGAAGTTGCAGACTTCGATTCATCATATCACGCAATCCTTAGGCACCCAGCACTAGCAAAATTCATGGCAATACCGCATTACCCGTACCTATTGCTTAAGATGCCAAGGCCTAACGGTGTCCTTTCCCTTTGAAGTGATTTGAAGCGCGCTTTTGACTGCGACGTTCAGGCAATTCAAATTGTAGCCAAAGCACAAACCGCCAATGGTAGAAAGGAAATAGCCACTATTGCCGCAGAAATGAGCCCAGAAGAACTAGAGGTACCAGCTAAAAAGCCTAGCATCCTAGCACCACCAAAAGAAGCCGACGTTAAGCAAATCAACCTGGGCACCGGTGATCCCTCCAAGACGGCAACCATCAGCGCCCACCTCTCGGAAAAATAGGAACTCACGCTCACCAACTTTCTTTGGGACAACAAAGATATCTTTGCTTGGAAGCCGGCAGACATGCTAGGTGTCCCAAGAGAGTTGGCTGAGCACAGAATCGATATCAATGAAGGCTCCAAGCCTGTGAAGCAATGGCTACAATGATTCTCACCCGACAAGAAGGCAGCAATTAAAAAAGAAATCACAAAGCTAATGGTAGCCGGATTCATCAGAGAAATCCTTCATCCAGATTGGCTAGCAAATCCAGTTCTAGTACAAAAAAGAATACAGACGAGTAGCGCATGTGCGTCGACTACACAGATCTCAACAAACACTGCCCAAAAGATCCATTCGGGCTACCACGCATTGATCAGATAGTTGATTCAACATCAGGATCTGCCCTATTATCCATTCTTGATTGTTATTCAGGATATTACCAAATCGCATTAAAGGAACAAGACCAGAGCAAGACATCTTTCATCACTCCGTTCGGTGCCTACTGCTACAATACCATGTTGTTTGGACTCAAGAATGCTAGTGCCACATACCAAAGAGCTATCCAAACATGCCTTGGTGATCAGATCGGCAAAAAATGTAGAGGCATACGTGGATGACGTAGTAGTAAAAACAAAGAACCCGGACACACTAATTGAAGACTAAAAGCAAACCTTCGAAAACCTAAAAAGGTGGAGGTGGAAATTGAACCAAACAAGTGTGTATTCGGAGTTCCTTCAGGACAACTACTCGGATTCTTGGTCAGTCATCGTGGAATCGAAGCCAGCGCCAAGCAAATTCGAGCCATAACAGAGATGGGCCCTCCTCGAAGTGTCAAAGATGTGCAGAAACTAACAGGATGCATGGTGACCCTCAATCGTTTCATATCAAGGCTCAGCAAAAAAGGGTTACCTTTCTTTAAACTACTAAAGAAGACAGACAAGTTCGAGTGGACAGAAGAAGCCAACAAAGCTTTCAAAAGACTTAAGGCATACCTCACCTCCTCACCCGTTCTCACACCTCTAAAGAAATATGAAGACATGATGCTGTACATTGCGGCAACTTCTACTGTGATCAGCACAGCGATAGTCATAGAAATAGAAGAAGAAGGGCGCGTATATAAAGTACAA
The DNA here is from genome assembly GCF_019320115.1 of Miscanthus floridulus. NCBI lineage: Eukaryota > Viridiplantae > Streptophyta > Magnoliopsida > Poales > Poaceae > Miscanthus > Miscanthus floridulus. Next base: position 46,081,127 of record NC_089588.1, read on the forward strand.
CGCCCTATATACTACATCAGCGAAGTACTGTCAGAATCAAAAATCCGGTACCCGCATGTGAAAAAAACTACTCTACGCCCTCCTGATCACTTCACGCAAGCTTCACTATTTTGAAAGCCACAAGATTACCGTGGTGACAGATTTCCCACTCAGGGACATCCTACACAATAGAGACACAACAGGGCGCATATCTAAGTGGGCAGTTTAACTTGGTGCTCTCAATATCGATTTCACCCCACGGAAGGCAATTAAATCTCAAGCCCTTCCCGATTTTGTTGCTGAGTGGAAAGAAATTCAACAACCTATGTCAAATACCATCCTCGACCATTGGAAGATGTACTTTGATGGATCATTCAAGCTAGGCGGAGCCGGTGTAGGCATTCTCTTCATCTCTCCAGATGGAAAACAACTCAAGTATGTCCTTCAGATATTATGGCAAGCTACAAACAATGAAGTAGAATACGAAGCCCTCATCCACGGGCTCCGAGTGACAATTACCCTTGGAATCAAGCGATTACTCGTATATGGCGATTCGGCAGTAGTCGTCAATCAAGTCAACAAAGATTGGGACTGCACCAAAGAAAACATGGGCGCTTACTGTGCTAAAATACGAAAACTCGAAAAACATTTTCAAGGATTGGAAATTCTACATGTCCTGCACGATTCTAATATTGCAGCAAACGTCCTCGCCAAGCTCGGATCTGACAGGGCGAAGGTCCCACCCGGCGTATTCATAGAGGAGTTATCAGCTCCCTCTATCAAACAACCCGATGAGATAACCCCTAAACTCCCAGCTAAAAGCACCCAGATTTTGGTAATCACCACCTCATGGACCCAGGTTTTTATCGATTACATCAAAGAGAATAAGTTGCCAGCAGATAAAGCGAGGGCTACCCGAGTTGTTCATAGAAGCAAGAACTACGTCCTAGTAGGGGACAAACAGTACAGAAGAGCTGCATCATCAGGAGTACTCCTAAAATGTGTCTTGTTTGAAAAAGGCAAAGAGATCTTAGACGAAATACACTCAGGTTGCTGTGGAAATCATGCCGCTTCAAGAACACTAGTCGGCAAAGCATTCCGCACCAGATTCTACTAGCGAACCGCTTTGAAAGACACAGAAGAACTCGTCAAAAAATGCAAAGGTTGTCAAATGTTCGCAAGACAAGCTCATGTACCAGCTCACAATCTCATCTGCATCCCACCCGCTTGGCCTTTCTCCTGCTAGGGTCTGGATCAAGTAGGACCTCTCAAGAAAGCAAAGGGCGGTTTCGAGTACATCTTTGTAGCAATTGACAAGTTCACCAAGTGGATTGAATACAAACCACTCGCAAAATACAGCACAGCCAAAGCAGTCGAGTTCATCCAAGACATTATGCACCGCTTCGGCATGCCCAATCGAATCATCGCAGATTTGGGTTCTCCCTTCATAGCTACAGAATTCCAAAGTTGGGCATAGGATTGCGGCTTCGGTATAGATTACGCATCAGTCGCACATCCAGAAGCCAACGGATAGGTAGAAAGGACTAATGGACTCATACTAGCTGGATTAAAACCAAGATTGTATGAAGAACTAGTGGACTACGGATCCAAATGGATTGAAGAATTACCCAAAGTAGTATGGGGGCTACGAACTCAAATAAGCAGAGCCACCAGATACTCACCTTTCTTCCTAGTTTACGGATCAGAGGCCATACTGCCTGCTGACTTGATCCAGACATCACCAAGGATAGAACAATATGACGAAGGAGAAGCGGAACACACCCGAAGACTAGAACTCGACAGTACAGAATAAGTCAGAGTAAACGCTACCCTTCAATCAGCCAGATACCTCCAAGGTTTAAGACGCCACTACAACAAGAATACCCAGCCTCGATCACTCCAAATTGGAGACCTAGTACTAAGAAGAATACAAAAAACTGACGGACGCCATAAACTACTCAGTCCATGGGAAGGTCCTTTTACTGTCACAAAAGTAACTGGACCAGGCACGTACAAGTTGATAACTAAAGATGGAAAAGAAGTCAACAATACATGGCACATCAGCCAACTAAGAAGATTCTACACATGAAAACAACTCAAGGAAGAATATATATACAAGCCACAAAAGATCAACGTTCATGATCAATAAAGATGGTGTTCCTCGACAACATATGTCTTATTATGGCTTTCCCCAGTTGTTTTCACTAAGCATGTAAACTTTCATAATCAACAAAGATGGTGTTCCTCGACAACATATGTCTTATTATGACTTTCCCGAGTTATTTTCAATAAACAGACCGGCCAAGAGCAAAAGAGCTGAAAAGATGCTTGAGCCCGCCGATGAGGGTAGCTAATAAGCTAACACCCGATCCAAAAAGCAAAATGGCCAAAATTATGCCTGAACATACTGACCGAGAGCAAAAGAGCTAAAAAGATGCTTGATCCCGCCGATGAGGGTAGCTAATAAGCTAACACCCGAACCAAAAAGCAAAATGGCTGAAATTATGCCTGAGCAAACCGGCAGAGAGCAAAAGAGCTGAAAAGATGCTTGAGCCCGTCGATGAGGGTAGCTAATAAGCTAAATAAGCTAACACCCGATCCAAAAACAAAATGGCCGAAATTATGCCTGAGCATACCGACCGAGAGCAAAAGAGCTAAAAAGATGCTTGAGCCCGCCGATGAGGGTAGCTAATAAGCTAACACCCGAACCAAAAAGCAAAATGGCTGAAATTATGCCTGAGCATACCGACTAAGAGCAAAAGAGCTAAAAAGATGCTTGAGCCGTCGATGAGGGTAGCTAATAAGCTAACACCCGAACTAAAAAGCAAAATGGCTGAAATTATGCTTGAGCATACCGGTCGAGAGCAACAGAGCTGAAAAGATGCTTGAGCCCGCCGATAAGGGTAGCTAATAAGCTAACACCCGAACCAAAAAGCAAAATGGCTGAAACTATGCCTGAGCATACCGGCCGAGAGCAAAAAAGCTGAAAAGATGCTTGAGCCCGCCGATGAGAGTAGCTTAGAAGCTAACACCCGAACCAATCCTAAGATGTTTTTACAACCAGGGAAAGAGCCAGATGCTGGCCACATCTCGAGTTAAGCAAGAAAGATAAAAAGAAGAAGCTGAAGATGCTTGAGATCGCTGGTCCTAAGTCTTTTCAGTACTAACAAGAACAAAAAGGTTGTAAAGACAAAGATCTACTTACCACGAGTTGTTTACCTGGTAGCCTGACAAGCACTCGACAAATCAAGAAAGTTTGTCAAGACAACGATCTACAAATATCGAGTTGTTTACACGGTACAAACGGCAGCCTGACAAGCACTTGACAAATTAAGAAAGTTTGTCAAGACAACGATCTACAAATACTGAGTTGTTTACACAGTGCAGACGAAAGCCTGACAAGCACTTGACAAAATCAAGAAGATTTGACAAGATAACGATCTACATATACCGAGTTTATTACACGGCGCAGATAAAAGCCATACAAATGCTCGACCTATCAAGGAGCGATCCTACAACAGATGAAACAACACGACCACCACAAACTGTGGATGCGCACCACAACCAACAAACAACTACTCGAAAAAAGTTCCGATCACTTGGACAACTCATTTAAAAGAATAAACAAGGCGAAAACATCAAGGCAAAGAAGACATCAACAAAAAATAAAGGATCTTCATTCAAAAAGAAGTATAATATCCTATTACAGAGGCTGGAGTACAAAGGTCAATTACATCAAGCATCATCATCAGGAGAAGAAATATCAATATTAAGATTATCTATAATCCTCCTGGCTAAATCTTCGACCTCAGGCTCCACCTTTTCAACGGCATCCAGATATTCTTGACTCTCGGCTTCCTCTGCAATCTTGGACAAAGGCATCTCTGGAGCAAGAACCCAGATCTAGGCAAGAACATTTCTGGTACATAGTTGGGTGCACCTCTTCACGAACTCCTAGAAACGGGTCGAAACTTAGGGAATAAACTGAGCCCAAGATTGACCATCATCTGATGGAGTCCGGATAAGATCGGCTACTGACCGAAATGATTTCCACAAAGCATTCTAGTTCTCAGTAGCCGTCACCAACTTACCAATCAAAACTTCAACCATTTTTTGGACCTGCACAAGATCCCTATCAGCTCCACGCCTAATCAACTTGGCAAGCGCGAGTTCTTCTTCAGCACGATTTATTACCTCTTTAGCCCTGTTGTATCTATTGCGAACAAGTGTCTTCATTTCCTCAATACCCTCCGAGAGCTTCTGCTTTTCAACTCGGAGAGCTAGACCAAGCACCAAAAAACAAGTCAGCAGAAAGAGAAATTTGAATACAAAAGGAAACAAAAGGAACCTGCAATACCATTGCACTCATTCTTCATGGCCTCCACATTCTTCAAGGCCTCCTAGATAGCAGCATCCCTCCGCTTTTCTGCCTCAACCACCTGGGCACGGAGCACTTTTTCCTCCCTTTGGTGCATTTGACGCTCGGTCTCCATCTCAGCCCGACAGAGGTCAAGCTTTGTTTTTAGGGCACTAACCTCAGAATACAACTTTTTCTCGGTTTTAGACAAGAAAAAGAAGCCGGTATGATCCCGAGAAAAAGACTGAACAAAGGAGAGAGAGAGAAAAACAAGACATAAGAACAGAAGAAAGACGAACATCTAAAGAAAGAACTTCAGAAAAACTTACCTAGAGTTTTTCCCAAAAGAAGTCGCAAAGGTTCCCTAGGCAGCGGTCAGCTCTGACAACCGATGAGTGGCATCAAATTGTTGCACCACATCATCATCCAAATGTTGAACGCCACTAGCAAGAGGAGCTGAGGGAGAAGCCAGCCGAGGCAAAGAAGACAAGATCATGGCTGTACCCTAGGAAGCCCCGGCTACCCCCTTAGATGGCTCCACTGCCACGGCCATGGTCACCTCCGGAGCCAGCAAATCAGCAGCTACATGACCACCAGGGAACCCTGTCTCCCTCACAGCCACCTCGCCGACCGTACATTTCAGGTCCTAAGACTCAGTACACAGGGGCGCACCAAAAGACTGACAAGAGGTCGACTAAAGGTTAAGGGAAGGCGAGGGTCTGCAAGATGATAAGGAAACTCGACAATAAGAATATGAATCAGAAATAAGGAAAACAAAAGCAAAGAAACAGAACGAGGATTCACTCACTCAGCTATCTTCTTCTTCATAAAACCAACAGAAGACCTTAGAGGGGGAACTATAGCAGCAAAAATATCACCACCACCCTGCAACAGGAGTGGCATGGTCGGTACCGGAGCCCCGGAAGAACTCGAGGTCGACGACCGCTTACTACAAGAGAACAAGGTCAAAGTCAAAACAAAAAAAGGTGTTCAATAGCAGAAAAATAAGAAAATAACTCACCGACGCATAACAAGGGCCGCATCACCATCCTCATCTTCCTCACTCTCAAACATGGCAACCACAACGCCATCTGAAAAAGAAGAAAAGTACTCGGTTAAAGGCAAAAACAAACAACAAAAAGACAAAACATATTAATATGCTCACCTAGGAGCACGCTACCTATAACTTGAGTACCTGGATGAGTACTCGATTGGTGAGACTTCTTGGTAGCAGACAAACCAGAAGAAGAACAATCCACTCACCCCCTTTTTCCGACACTACAAGGAGCTCAAGGAACTAGATGAGGAACATACTCTACAAAAGTGTCAAGAACTGCGGAAGAAACACCAGAAAACATTGTGGTGGTTTGAAACTTACTGGTTAAAGGTGCCCTAGCAAGATTCTCCCCAGTCTCCATAATGGCAGGGCAGTCATCAAGGGGGATCGGATCAACGAAGTTACGCCCCAATTCCTATAAAAGAGTAAAACAACCAGACAAGAAAGATTAAGCGAAAAATGGAGACAACAAAGGAAATACGAAAAGTACCCGCATAAGAAAAAACAACTCACAGCAGGAGGCGGGTTGTTTGCACAATACTCAGGGACAGTATGCGGGACGACACTTACTCCTTTCAACATCTTCTGAAGGCGCTCGAGCACCTCCTCACCAGTCAACTCAAGGGCATGGACCATACGAGAAGGGTCCTTCGCCCTAGAGGATTCAAAACTATATTTCTCTCACTCCTTCAGAGGTTAAACACGGCGGCGAAGAAAACTGGAAACGATTCTGAAGCTAGTCAAGCCTTGCTATTTCAGAGCACATATCCTCTCAAGAAATAGCTTGATCGCCTGGAGCTCATCCACCGTTAGGGGATTCTTTTCCCATCGGTCATTAACCACGGGACCAGAACCAGAATGAACAGCAAGAGGAGTAATCATATTGGCGGCTTAAAACCAGTCGGCACGCCAATCCCTCACAGAATCAACCAAGTCATAATCAAAGAATTTACTCTTACGACCCTGACGAAATTGAATCCCACAGCCATCAAGAACATGGGTGTCATCGCTGTGGGGTTGGGGCTTCAGACAGAAGAAGTAACGAAAGAGAGAAAGAGAAGGAGGAATTCCAAGAAAAGTTTCACAAAGATGAACAAAACAGAAATATGAAGGACAGCACTGGGAGTAAGATGGTTCAAGCTAATCCCAAAATAACTGAGAAATCGATGAAGAAAAGCAGAAGCAGGAAGGCAGAGTCCAGCATGGATAAAGGAGACAAAAAGAACAATCTCACCAGGGCCTGGAGTTGGGACCCGATGCTGGCCTAGAGCTCTCCATTCAGCAATCTCCTTGTCCTGGATCAGGCAATCACTGACAAGCTCGCGCAACTGATCCTCAGTCGTAATCGGAGCCGGCCAGATCTTCTGAGCAGCCCTCATGGCCATGAATTCTTGATTTTCAATCACAGAAAGCGATGCCTCCTCGTCTACAAAGGTTGCCTAGGACTTGCTCACTGATTTCTTCCTACCCATATACTAGCGAAAGCAATAAAGCACTAAGAAACGATGATGCTCAGACGGCGGCGCTCAGATGACGGCGACAATAGCGACGGCGGAGTTTTGAAGACTAGGGTTTCAAGGCGAAAGCAGGGCAACAAAGAAAAAGAAGAAAGAAGGCCTTTAAATAGATTTTTATAGCAATAAAAACGCGGCCCACTAGGCCCGTTTAAACACGGCATGAGAACGCAATGGTCCATTTCCCAACACCACTGACACAGCTGAAATGATGGACGACACACTTCTACACAAGGGTACAATTCAACAGGCAGATTTCAGACTTATCCATCCAGAACCACGGCAGAGTTATCATATTGCTACAAAAAGAACTCATCAACCATGAAGCAACGAAGGGTTACCTCACAAGGAACACAAGAACTCGGTTCTTATAGAAAGAACTTAGGAATCTCATAAACAACCAGGACATCAGCAGAAAAAAGAATGACAACTCAGAAGAAAAGATTCTCTCCATTATAAATGGCTTCAAAAATACAAGATTACACATCTTACAAGACCCAACGAACTCGGTACTACGACGAGCAAGGTAGCAAAAAGGAACCCAGACACAACTAGGCTTTGGAACGACTACATGTTCCAAATTGCTACTCGGTAGAACAAACCGCACTCGGCAACACTATTTTCTTCAAAGAATGAATGCAATACATCCGAGGTGGAAGTCAGCAGCACGGCGGGACAACATGGACCAGGGAAGGCCTACAGGCATCTGCCTACCCAAGTCTGATGTGACGCCAGATCAGGCGTTGATCTGCACCGGACAGTCGTAGGGCAGGCAAGGGGGATCTACCCAGAACTGCTAGATGAAGGAACGTATCCCACATCACAAGACTTCCTCCAACTACCGCCACGTACCTCCTGGTACAATGCCGCTGCGAGATTATAGTCTACCTCTAATCTCTATCACAAGACTCCCTCCAGCTACGACAAGATATACAAGAACTACAAGATACGCCTAGGGCTGCTCTACTTCATAAACTATCATACTCATGACTACATAGATTTCAGACCACGCAACAAAATGCTCGATAAATCAAAACTGCACACCAGGAGGGTATTTATAGACCAAAGAAGCGGTGCACATGGACCAGGAGCACCAACAGAGCAAAACCAACAAAGGACATAGTGAAAAGACAGAAATCAATGAAAGAGGACTCAGGCATGAAGGAACAGTACTCAAGGACGAGCATATTCGAAAGGATATACCAACACTGTACAACTCGTGAACAAACAACATTTACACTCAACCACCACCATACAACCACATCTGACAATAGCAGACTACCAGAGAATATGCCAAGACCCTGCATCCGAGTTCTTTTTGAATAAAAGAACCCGGATATACGCTCGGGAGCTGCAACAGGAGAAGTTTTCAGTTCTTTTGAACAACATAAGATTCAAGACCCTCTAACTCTTTGTTCCAAATAGCAAGAGGCTCGGGGGCTACACTCAACAGGAGTTTTCAAAAACATAAGATTTAAGACCCTCCAACTTTTTGTTCCAAATAGCAAGAGGCTCGGGGGCTACACTCAGTGAGTGCACTTTTTTCTTCGAAAAAAGCACACGTCACCAAGAAGACTTATTCAAGACAGACCACTTCAAGACCTCAAGACAAAAAGAACCCGGACCGAGCTATATCCGAGTTTTTTTATAAAGAACCTGGGTATGTGCTCGAGAACCCTTCGACGAAGAATCAGAGCAATTTCAAGATAAGACCCTCCTACTCCTTGTTCCAAATAGCAAGAGGCTCGGGGGCTACACCCAGATGGGAGTACTTTTTTCTTCAAAAAGCACACACCACTCGAAGATCCCAAGAAGCGCTACACGGTTTCACTCAAGAAAGCACTCGGATGACGCTTGTTCCTGCTTGGCAAGACCTGAAGGAACAAGACGAGGCTTCCAAAGCTCAACCATGAAGTTCTCGGGGGCTTGTCGATACGAGACCCACGGGATACCCCACAAGGAAGGGAGAAGATCTAGACTAACTAGGATTCTTTCCACGCAATCTTAGTAGTAGAATTATTCCGTAATTCTACTAGGAACTCTTATTGTAAACCGACTAGGACTCTGACCTCCTGACTATATAAAGGAGGGCGGGGTTCCTGGGAGATAACGCAACACTTTACACTCAATCCAACGCAAAGGCTAACGCCGACTAGACGTAGGGCTATTACTCGATCACGGTCGAGGGCCCGAACCAGGATAAATCGACTGTCTCTTGCGTTTACCGTCGAGTTCTGCATACGCTGAAGCCCGAACAAACTGCCCCGGGTACCCCCGTGGTAGGCTATCGGTGGTGAAACATCGACAGACATGAGGTAGAGCAAGCATGGTATGATGCCAAGCGGCATGGCCGCAGGTCCTAGAAAGCTAGGTCTGCACATCCTGCCTAAGCTCCTGCTGCATGTCCTAGCTCTGTGCGCTACACCCATGTGGGTGGACAAACACGATGCACCACGGCGAAGCTGTGCGGGTGGGGTGGGCACATGATATGCAATGTGTGGGAGGGAGATGGACCTCGATGGTATAGTAATACGAGTTTAGGGAGCTAAATGTGTGCTTTGCTAGCACCTAGAGCGGGATAAGAACTTGGGATAAGTTTATGAAGTTGAATATGTAAGTTTAGAGAGCCGTTTGTGCAATTTACAGGTACCGGGATCAGGATGAGAGATTAGAATAAGTTTATAGAGTTGAATGTTCAATTTGTAATTAAGTACAAGGATCTAAACGAGAATTCAGAACAAGTTTAAAGACCCCTCCTATATATATTGGTTGGGTAGCTGCTACATGGATGATAGGAAACACAAGGCCTACTTGATTGGCTTCCAAAATTTGCCAAACCAAAGATTTGGCATCAAAAGGTTGTCAAAAGTTAGGCAAACATATTTGCTATAGATTTGACAAGTTAAATGTGAGGTATTGACAAATTTTTTGCAACAAACTAAACACAGACGAAATCCTTGGCTTGCCCAAGTTTTAGAAACCAAAATTTGGCTATCAACCAATAAGGCTCACAACATATAAGGTCATGCTGCCAGCGTGGTGAAGATACCGTAAAGAGCCTCCAGAGGTTGGATCATTTAAGTTCGATCAAGTTGATCTATCTATATATCAAAGACGTACGTACGTGCATTACTAATAACCCGATATGTAATCATCCGTTTTGCTTGACTTCGCGCTGTAAACGTGCAGGGCCTCACGCAATGCACCATTAATTAGCCTGTTTGGCAGGACTCTGGCTCCTCTGAAAATGGCTCCGGTTCTGGCTCCTCTGAAGGAGCAGCTCCTCTAGACGAGCTGAAGCCGTTCTGGAAGACGTTTGATAAAACGGCTCCTTCGCACTATACAACGTGAACCCACAGCAAGGAGCCGCACGAAGCTCGTTTTTTAGGCTTCTCCTGCGCAGACAAAAAATGGCTCCGGCTCTTGACCGGCTCTTCATGCAGAGCCCTTTCCAAAACAGGCGTTTAGCACATTTCTGCAGGAGCCGGAGCTGAAGCCCCTGCAGGAGCCCTGCCAAAGCTCCTAATGTAACAACTAACCACGTACAATTTGCCTAAAATATGCTGAAAGAAATAATTCAGTACGACCTGCAGTGCATGCTGAGGCTGCCTGCCTGGCATGCAGACAAGTGGATTATTTGTTTTCTGATCTACCGAGAAACCATGCATGTTCCTTCCTTGACGACTTTATTTATTTATTTATTTCTCCAGTTCCGCTCCCAGCGCTAGCGGTTGAGTTTTGCGTGATTTCGCGCTGTAAACGTGGACACTTGACGCAGCGCACAACCCCCATGCAGGTCGTTGCCTAAAATACTAGCAACATTTTTGTTCCAACTTTTTATTTGTTTGGTTTAGCCGGGTCTTTCTTTTGACCCGGAAAAAACTGGGATCCGTGGGTTCCTCCGCAATAGAAGTTACCATACCACCATATTATGGGTCTATGATTTGACGTGCTTCGACTCCTGCACTGTGTTACTATAGGTCAGAGGAGCTGGAGCTGATGAAGCCAAATAAAACTGGTTCCATCGGCTCTGCGAGTCGAGGAGAAGGAGAGAGAAAGGTCTTTCAAACGGTACCGGAACACTAGCAGAACAGTGCATTTGTCATATGGAGCCGGAGCTGCCGAATCCATACCAAAGGGGCCCTATGACCTGAAACTGATGCAATGTAACATTGGTCATGTTCGCTTCACTTATAATCCGTATTTTTTAAATTGTTTTTTCAGTCGAAACAGTGTTTTCTTTCATAACAAATCAACCGAAACAGTGTTTCAGCTTATTTTTTCAGCGAAGCGAACGGGGCCATCTTTCGAACCAAACCGTGACCTTTTTTCAGGCTTGTGCGTAGAAACTGAAACTCACGTTTATTGTCTGAAATATCAGTAACAGATGATGATCAGTTGCTAATGAAATGAAACCCTGCAAATCAATTGACCTCAGTCAGTGCCTAAGTGGTAGTCACATATGATGACCAGCTGGTCGCAAGTTTCATATCATGACGCGGAATAAACTTGAGAGAAGTGGACCCTGCTGAAAATTTTTCATTTGTCAGCAGCGTGCACCGTTCCCAGGAAAGGATGCCCGGTGAGTGTCGGCCCACCTCACTGTCGGCCCACCTCACTCACGATCACGTCTACCGACCCCAAACGTTTCTTCAACCCTCCTCTCCAGTCAGTCTTCTCCCACTAACATGCATATAAACTCCGGGTAGCTCGGGTCCCCCAGACTCGATCGTAAGACCACCACACGCGTCTAACCACAGCTCAACTCTCGTAGTACCATACCAGGGGAGAACGAACGATCGACGAAGCTAACACCAGCAAGATCGAAGATAATGGCGACGGCGACGTCCAAGGCGACGGGGCCATGGAGCAGGCTCTCGGCGGCCGAGGCCGCCGTGAACCGCGCCGTGGCCGGGAGCTGCGTGGGGACCTACTTCAAGCTGGACGCGCGCAAGAGCTCCTTCACCAAGGAGCTCCGCGCGGGTGCCGCCACGTTCCTCACCATGGCCTACATTATCTCCGTCAACGCCGCCGTCCTCACCGACTCCGGCGGGCCGTGCACGGCGCGGGACTGCACCCCCGTCGTGGCCACCGCCAACAACTCGACCGCCACCACGCCACCTGGGCCGGAGTGCACGGTCGTCAGGGCGAACCCGGGGTACGAGCAGTGCCTGGCGCGCACCAAGAGCGACCTGATCGTGGCGACGGCGGTGGCCGCCATGGCGGGCTCCTTCGCCATGGGCGTCTTCGCCAACCTGCCGCTGGCGCTGGCGCCCGGGATGGGCGCCAACGCCTACTTCGCCTACAACATGGTGGGGTTCCACGGCTCCGGCCCCATCGGCTACCGCACGGCGCTGGCGGTCGTGATGCTGGAGGGCGTCGTCTTCTTCGCGCTCTCCGCCGTGGGGCTCCGGTCCAGGCTGGCGCGGATGATCCCGCGGAACATCCGCCTGGCCTCGGCGGTGGGGATCGGCCTGTTCCTGGCCTTCACGGGCCTGCAGGCGCACCAGGGGGTCGGGCTCGTCGGCGCCAGCCCCTCGACGCTGGTCACGCTCACGGCCTGCTCCGACGTGGACCCGGCCACGGGCGCCTGCCTCAGCGGCACCATGCGGTCTCCGACGTTCTGGCTCGGCGCCGTCGGCTTCCTCATCACGGCCACCTGCCTGGCCAGGGACGTGAAAGGGAGCATGATCTACGGCATCGTCTTCGTCACCGTGGTGTCCTGGATCAGGGGCACCGCCGTGACGGTGTTCCCGGACACGGCCGCGGGCAATGCCGGCTTCGACTACTTCAAGAAGGTGGTGGACTTCCACATGATCCGCACCACCGCGGGGCGGGTCAGCTTCGCCGGCTTCCGGCACGGCAACGCCTGGCTCGCCCTGCTCACGCTCCTCTACGTGGACGTCCTGGACACGACGGGGACAATGTACTCCATGGCCGAGTACGGCGGGTTCGTCGTGGACGGCGCCGGCGCCGGCGGCGGGTCGTTCGAGGGCGAGTACCGCGCGTTCCTGGTGGACGCCGGGTCGACGGTGCTCAGCGCAGGGCTGGGGAGCTCCACGGTGACCACCTACCTCGAGTCCACGGCGGGGATCCGGGAAGGCGGCCGGACGGGGCTCACCGCCATCACCGTGGCCGCGTTGTTCCTGGCGTCGCTCTTCTTCGGCCCGCTGCTCATGAGCGTGCCGCCCTGGGCCGTGGGACCGTCGCTGGTGCTCGTGGGAGCCATGATGATGCGCGTCGCCAGGGACATCGAGTGGGGCGACATGAAGGAGGGCGTCCCGGCGTTCGTCACCATGGCGCTCATGCCGCTCTCCTTCTCCATCGCCAATGGCATCATCGCCGGGCTCGGCGTCTACGTCGCGCTGCACTGGTACGACTGGGCGAGACACGGGTACGCCAAGGTGAGCAACGCGCTGGACGAGCGGCGGAACCAGGTGGCCGCCGCCGCGGGCGGCGAAGTCGGCCCGGCGACGGCGCAGGACGTCGTCTGAACTCCGATGTGCGTGCAAGACCGTAGCAGCAGTTGGTCGTGTTGTTTAGTAGGTTGGCTACCCGCAAAAAAAAAAAAATTTGTTTAGTAGCGTGATTATTAACTTTTTAGCTTGGTCAGTCATGCATCATCACTTTGGGAGAGAGCTTTCAGATGGCATTGCTGGATTATTAGGAGAGTTTGGGCGGCACGGGTTGGTGCTGGGCCCTGTGTATGGGAATGGAGTGGGAACAGCTGAACGGGGCCGTCTGCAGGGAGATTCTTGTGATGTGTAAGGAGGTGTTTGTACTTTGACCATCATTTCAGCCTTCTCATTGATTCCCTGCCTTGCTTTAGGGCCTGTATGTTTGATTGCTACACCTGCAGGAGGGCTAGTCCATCAACCCGTGCGTTGCGCGGGTCTTTTTTATTTTTTATTTTATGTGGCTAAAATTTTTACATGAAGCTGCCTTGAATACAAAAACGAAAAAGTATTATGTGAAGTAAAGTTTCATATTCTTAAGATGAAAAAAATAGGAAAAGCACGGGCTCCATGAATGTAGATGGTTTTTAAATCACAACCTACTATCTAACTTAATATTATTATATTAAACGAAATATTATGTAATAGTTTCTCTAAAAAAATACTCCATCTATCGCTAAATAAATTAATTTCTAGAATTTGTGCCGGTCAAACTTTTTAAGTTTGACTAACTTTATAGAAAAGAATAACAACATTTATGACATAAAATTAGCATGTTATGAAAATATATTTTATGAAAAATCTAATGATACCAGTTTGATATCATAAATCTTGATTTTTTTTCTATAAATTCGATCAAAGTTTAAAAAGTTTGACTTAAGATAACTCCAGGAATTTATTTATTCAGAGATGTAATACTTCCTTTGTTCGACATTTTAAGTCGCTTTAACTTTTTTTGTTCATCCATTTTATTATGTATCTAGACATATTATTGTATTTAGATGCATAACAAAATAAATGCACCAAAAAGTCAAAGCGACTTATAATTTAGAACAGAGGGAGTAGCGACTTATAGATTATATTGCATCGACAAGTATCAGATTGAATCCGTAGGCTGTTTGTGTTGAGTTTGGCTGCCATTGAAGATTATATGGATAGGTGTGCGGCTCCTATTTTGGTACTGAACTGTTTAGGAAATAAAATAAAGGGATACTAATTATTAATTCACCAGGGAAAGAATTAAGATAGCATGATGGAACATTTTTTTGTTTTTTTTTTGCATCAATACCTGCAATTGTTTCCCTCAAAATATATTTTATCTTTCATTGTTGACCTAAATTGATGAATTTTATTTCTGAACTCGATTTCACTTATATGAGTTATGTCTGTAGATTGTCTTTGACCTTCTGTTTCCTCAATATTTTTCCATGTAAATGATGACAAATTGATTTGCTTGTTTTACACCTTGACATGTCACCATTTAGCAGATTTAGGGTTTAAATGGCTCCAATGCCCCAAACTAACCGTTGGTATTTTGGATTGCAAAAACTGTACTCACCGAAGAGCTTCGGCGACACCCCACTATAGATTTTCAGTGATGCCATGTCGATTAGCCATTACAGCTAACTGTTGGAGATCTAAGCTCAGATGGGGAACTCTGGTGAGTGTTAATCTCCTCCACCGAGTCTCCAACATCGTCTTGGGAACCAACCTCTGGTGCACCTTTCTGGTGACCCACCAAAAGATAAGGTGGCATATGAAAGGTCCTTGTTTGGTTTTGATAATTAAGTGACAACCTTAGGTGGACTAATATGTGTTTGAGTGAGATACACAGGTGATTAGTCCGCAAGTACATCATGTGTGAGCAACCTATGCCATGGAGGTGAAATGGCTTGGACTTGTTGCAAGGCTCACACATGTGATGAAGGAGTTCAATGCATATGAGACATGACATTAAGTCATGTGACTAAGGAGGAGAAGATCAAGATAAGACTTGGCTTGATGGACCGGTTGCAAGCGTGAAGGGCGAGTTGGAGGCTTTGGAGCGATGGATCGCATGGCCGTGAAGCTTGAGCAAGACTTGGCACCAATGGACGAATGCAACGGTAAAAAGCAAGTGAGGTCAAGATCGATGAACCAACAAGGTCACATGATGATATGAAGTGGATCATATCATCTGTGATATGGTTGGTTCATGTGTTGCATTAACATTGGAGATGGAATAGAATACGCAAGGCAAAGGTATAACCTATAGAGCATTTTATTTCACCGATCATATGTGTGTAGAGAAGTTTATGATCGGGTTTAGAATAGATGGCCGTACTATCAAGAGGGGCAAACTTATTTGCATATCGGTCATCTAGTGCCACTCGAGTGATCTCACTTTGCATCATTGCTAGAATCGAGTGGTGTGGTGAATTGAGTGACTAATCCTCTGAAAAATGTTTATGAAATGCTAACACACATACACATGGTGTTGTACACTTGGTGGTCTTGGTACATTTGCAAATAAGAAGAAGTTAGAGTTGTTGTGGATCAACTTGGTGAAGAAAAAGAGACGAAAAGGTGTCACTAGGTGTGACCGGAAGCTGGGTCTAGGGTAACCGGACGTGTTCGGTTAGTGACCCTTGGCTCGGGCAAGTTGTAAGAATGACTGAACTCAGGTTCAAGTGAAGGACTGAACGCGTAGGGGGTGCGTCCGGTCATTGCTGGCGTACAGTGATGTGGCGTGATAGAGGCAGCGTGGGAGGATCGGACTCTGGAGCGCGTCTGGTCATCCATGACCTGACAAGTCCAATCAGCCTCGGGAGCTCTCGGTATGGTTTTTGACCACGACCGGACGCTGGCTGAGCACGTGAGTGCGAAGGTTGTGGAGGCACCTCCGATCAGGGGCTAGCTAAGTGCGTGAGTGCGAAGGTTTGCACGACCGAACTCTACTTCGGTGCATCCAATCAGCCTTGAGCGAGTCCGGTCATCACTTAACCGTTGGCGCGAGGTGAAGTAACCGTTGGGATCATGTGGTCGTGGTTGAACGTGGGGGATGTGTGGCGCGCATCCAACGATCAGACGCTGGGTAGCGTGTTTGGTCTCCCCGAGTTTTACCTAGTGAATGGGTATAATGGCTCTATCGGCTTAAAAACCAAGCACTAGCCAGCCTTGGGCTGGTAGCTGAGCACCCTCACGCCAATGTGGCTTGTGTAGGAGTGCTTGGATGCCCTCTAACTGACTTATGCTTGCAAGAGTGCGATCTGATTGTGAGTGAGTGATTCTAGTGCATTGCATTGTGAGATTGCATCGAGTGGTGCTTGTTACTCTTGGAGGTTGCCACCTTCTAGACGGCTTGGTGGTGGTCTCCGTCGAAGCACGCAAGGAAGCTTGTGTGGTGCTCCGGAGAAGGTTTGTGAGGGTACCGTTGACGGTTGTTAATGTCAATCCTAAACCATCAATATATCCTACATATATACTTAATTCTATCACTAAACACAGGTTTAGGGGTTTAAACTAATAAATTATATGAGTTTTGATGAATCTGTATTTGTAGGAGGATTTAATCAGAAAGTTGTCAAGGTGAACCTATTCATCAAAGTAAATCACATTTATTCGTGACGACACTAACCTAGGAAGACTCTAGAAGCATCCAGAAGACAACTCACCGAAGGTCAAGCCACGACGCTGATAGGGGGGCTGGCCAACCCCACCACTAGGCTGTTCATCCTGTGGGCCCCACCTATCAGGCTCCCCTTCGAATGTCAGTTCTCTACCACCTCCTAAATTGAATCTATGCCATCCTTTTTAAGTCAGTTTGATCTAAGGATCCAGAATTGATGCTACCTCCTATATATACAGCCCTGTACCCCCTCTTGGGGAGCCATCCTAAAACCCTAATTCATATCCTCCTTATTAGGATCAGAGCCAGCTCTCAAGATGTAGAAGTAAAATAGCTCTAGTTGAGAGTTAGGGAGAGTTGAGCCATGCTCATGTTCTAAAGAAATCTTTAGAGGTCGAGTATATCTTTGTATCTCACCTTTGCAAGACTTATGATTTAATATAG
Organism: Miscanthus floridulus; assembly: GCF_019320115.1. Taxonomy (NCBI): domain Eukaryota; kingdom Viridiplantae; phylum Streptophyta; class Magnoliopsida; order Poales; family Poaceae; genus Miscanthus; species Miscanthus floridulus. The sequence goes on from NC_089588.1 coordinate 46,098,540, forward strand.
TTATCATACCTTAACATGGGATCTCTGCTCGCATCAAGTGCTTTAGTTATCACATGTGACTAGAGTAGTAATCTATAGTCTAGACATGATGTCTAGACTATAGGTTACCTGAGATTGCGCTCAATCCTATGGTTAGTTGTGGTAGCCCCAGGGATGACACCTCTATCAGGCTGTTGTAATCCACCATGTTAGGATTGGTGTTCATAGAGCTTTAGATAGCCTTCCCCCAACTATGCTTTCTCACCCCCCTCGAGAGTTGAAAAGGTACTGTTGTTCCAAAGTGTTATTGTGTGTGATCGCTATATCTACCCATGAATTAGTTATACCCTATAGAACCAAAGTAATAGAGAAGTATTTAGGAACCTTGAACTCACCTGTTGTTCTCTCAACTTAACTAGACTGCTCATTTATTTTACCATGGAATTATCTTATGTGTGTGTTATTCATAACTCTTATCATTATCATCACTTACTCTCACTTTAGTTTAGTTGGTATACTAGTTAGTAGATACATGATGGTGAATTATCGAATTCTTTAACCATTATTTTCCTATGGATAAATACGATACTCTGGAATACTCCCGGGTGAAAGCTACAGCGGTATCCGTGCACTTTCGGATTTATCTGTGTGCGTTTAAAAAATACTAATAGGTACCATGCTCACCCCATAGGAGCCACGAAGAACAACACTAGTAGAGCGTGTCATTGAGCTATCCTCACTTTTGGGATAGGTTCTTGCAGCGCCCGATGTATGGGCTTGGTGTGGTGCCAATTAGTCTCCGAACCACCAAGTGAATGGTCTACACAACGGGGACTAGCATGTTGGCAAGCACGTGAACCTTGGGATAAAAATCACTGTGTCATCCTTGTATTCCTATTGGTTTGTATCCCTTTTACATGAGCTTGTATTTAGTTTTATATACATTGCGTTTGTGTAGTTGCTCTTGTAATTAATTAGCTTGTGTAGCTTGCTTGTTACCTTCTTTCTTGTGTAGCATAGAAGTAGCTCCCTTACGTGGCTAATTTGGTTTTAGTAATCTTGTTAGTCACTTTGCTTAGTTTGTGTAGCTAAGTAATTTGCACAATCTAATTTGGCATTAGTTGCCTTGTTATTAAGCTTTGCTAGTGAGCTTAGGTGGCTTTGTGCTTTTTACTTACTAGCATGTGTAGGAGTTCCCCCGTTGCTTGAAGTACTAGTGGCATAGGTTTATGTGACCTTACTCCTAGAATTGGTTAGGTGAGCTCTAGCTAGCCCGGCACCTTAGTTGCTAGTTTAGGATCTTTTTAAGGTGTTTGAGAACATATATAGAGGGGTGTAGTCTTGACTAGACTGATAGTTTTAATTCCGTATTTATTTTGGTTAGCCAGCGCGATTAATTTTTAGAAAGAACTATTCACCCCCCTCTAGTCCCTATCTCGACCCTACAGCCTCGCTAAAATATATCATTGCATCCATCGGACTAAAACCTTATATACTAGGAAACAACATTAACCTCAATGATCATGTTGTCACTCAATCACTAAAATCACTACTTTCTCTTGATAGGTGCCATTTTTCATGCAATTTTTCTCCTTTTTTGGTAATAGATGACAACACCACTAAAGCAAGTAATAAAATAATATCAAAATGCAATCTACCTACTTGCTTGGGTGCAATGCAAGATCAAGATCATATAGTGTATGAACATTTCATGGGTACTATGTGAATACTCAAAGATAATTTAGAACATTACATTTATACTATGTGAACATCACATATATTTTATAAAATATATGGAAAAGTAAAAGATTAAAATAAAAAGGAAATAGTTAAAATAGTTAATTAGAGTAAAATAACGAGTAAATAAAAAATGAATAACAAATGCTACAATATATATAATAAAATAAATGAATAACTTAAATATAAAATAAAATTAATAAAAGTTAGAATAAAACATAAGGGAAAACAAAAAACTGAAAAAGCCACATAATAGAGGAAAGTAGAAAAGAGCATCACATGGGTACTACTCAAACAACCTATACCATGGGACATCTCACGGATACTATGCAAATAATTAAAGATACATTTTGGAACATCCGGTTTATATTACATGACATCCCAAAATACACAGTAAAACATCTCATTGACATTGTGTGAATAAACAAAATTATATTATTGAACATCACATGTATACTACATGATCATAGTATCTCATAAAACTCATAAATTTAATATCATGTAATTAAACAAAAATGCATCATCGAACAACACATGTATATTGTATGAACACCATAGTATATCATGAAATATAAAAAATATAAAATCTTTAAAATGTTTAGAGTAAAATAAAATCAAATAAAAATAAGAAAAACTATAGAAATATAAATAAATAAAATATTTAAATAAATAAATAAAAATGGAAAATAACAAAACATGAAAATGAAAATAAATAACTACAGTAAATGCAAAAATAAATAAAAGAAAGAGATAAACATAAAAAATGAAAAGGCGAATAAAAAACTAGGAAATAAAAAGACACGAAAAGTAAAAATAAAATAGAAGAACGGAAAGAAAAAGGGAATAAGAAAAAATAAAATAAAAAGGAAAAGATAAAAGGGAAAAGAAAAGAAAAAAATACACACGAGCTGCGGATGAACACTACATTTGTTATTGGGCCATGAGAAAGAAGTAAGGCCCATGAAGAAAAACTGGAGGAACAGACGTTCGCTGCCCACGGCTCAGCGGAGGAGCTACGACGAACGCAGCGGCAATACACAAGGAGCACGCGAGGGAGAAGGCCAGTGGCCCCGGAGTCGCAGATCCCTCGCGCCCCTGTTCTGCCTCATCCGCCAGCCATCGCCCTGCCAGTTCCAGGCGACAGCGACTTTGGTGATGCCCATCAGCTGCTCGATGCATTGCCTGCAAGGTTTGTGGTCAGTCCTCTCTTTTTTCCTTCTCCAACCGGCAGACACCAGCAGCGAGTCAGCTATTTTCTCTGCTCTTCCTCCGACTCCAAGCACCAGGGCCAGCCCCTGTTCCTCTCCATCTCCCTTGCAGGCATGAGGCATCAGCGCCCAGGCCACTGACCCACCGTCATACACCTGCGCCTCCAACATCTCCCCTGTCTGCAGATCCATCGTGTTTTTTTTTGGTTTATTTTGCTTGCAGTTAGCCCGTATATCATGTGGTTTCATTTCATTTCCAACTTTTCTCCTTCGTATGGACATCCGTGCTTATTGTACCATGTTCGCTTGATCTTATCAGCCATGACATAGTATTTTTCTCTCACAACAAAACAGCATCAGCCGGCTTATAAGCCACAGAAACGGGTAGGTTTATGATGCAGCCAGCCATGGAAGCTTGTGCTGCAGCCTGCAGGTGGCTTTGATGGCCACCACTTTTCAGTGTCGTCTCAACGCTTTTCCTATACCCCCTGTTGATTTGGCTTGGTTTAATGATGTCTCTGCTACCGCTCTGATCCATCCATGGGTTCTATGTAAAATAAGAAGAAAGCTTTCTCCGCAACAGCAGTGAAGTGAGTGCAGGAATTGCAGTCTATCTGAAGACCTTCGTTGCAGTCCAACTAGATCATGGCACTTAAGGTGGAGGAACTAATGCGAAAATGCTAAGGATCGCTCATCTCTGCTTCTCTATGTCAATCTGAATTCTGAATCTGATTACTGAAGTATCTTCAATGTGACAAAGCATTCAAACTCATGTCGATTATCATTTGTCCTGCACAAAAGTATAGGTGACAGTTATTTAGAAATTGCTCTTCGGTTGTCCGCAGGTATCTGAAGGGATAGTGATAGCCTCTCAAGGTATGCATCCAACTTATTGTGAATCTTCTGATTTGGCACCGCAGAAAAAGCAAATGAAAAAAAATACTATAGAACTCAGGATATTGCAACAGACCAACAACATCCAAGAAAATGTCATATTTCTGTAATTTGTACTGAACATGTAGTGGATGTTTACCTATATAATTATTCTCACTTTATAATCATTTAAGCTAGGGTACTAGCCTAATATTGAATGCTGCCAGTTACGAGTAGTATAGAAGAGAATGATTATTTTCTGTCCTGCCTCCTTTTTCTTTTCTGCACAATATTTGGTGCTTTCATGCACCCACTTATCTATAGTAACCAGTTATGAGTCCCGACGATGTTTGGCTTTAATGTTTTCTTTTTTACCTTACATAAACTTGTGGTACACTTATCTATAGTAACTAGTTGTAGGTGCAGGGTCGCTTTTTCTTTCTTTACTGGCACAAATGTATTGAGATAAAGATAAAGATAAGGGTTTGTGTGGGTGTGTTTTGTACTAGGGGTTCTTTACCCTTTCTTTCTTCTTAATATAATGAAGCGCAGCTCTTCTGCGTTTTCAAGGAAAAAAATCTATAGTAACTAGCTTAGATTTAAAAGAATTGTGCCTGAAATCTACCAACTGAAGCACTCTGGTGTATAGTGTAATTCTGGGATATGACTTTGATCTCCCATATATACATAAGATGCAGCACCAATTCCACAATTGGAGAATATGCACATAATTCTTTGTAAAATACAAGGCAAGGGCTTCTGGTTCAGGTGAAGCGTAAGAGCAGTTTGGTCGTTGGTGTATGGAGTAGCTGCTGGTTCATGTTTGAGCACTTCATTTTTTGCCAGATTTCTTCTTTTTAATTTATTCATAGAATCTCCACAAGTACAATAGGGCTCCCATATCATGTAGAACTGTGTACATATCGCATATGCAATTTGGCAGGCTTAATCTATTTGCCTAATCCACATACATTTTCCATGTTTCAGAAAATGCCTAACCCATGTCATTTTCCAATACAATTGATTAGGTTGACTGAGCTGATTTACAAATGATTCAGATTCATTCCTAACAACTGTCCCTATCTCAAAATAATCACTGTTTTGCAGTAAATATTTCCTTCAAGCTGCTTCTGTTAGTACTGGCTTTGTTATCAAGGATATGTATTAGAAATGACTACAATAGTATATTTTTGTTCACTGAAAGAATAGTATATTTTTAAAATGGTCCTGAATTATTAAGGAAAAGAAACAAGAACATGCATTGCATGTATTTCAAGAGAATGGTGAGTGCAGCCAAACATCCAAGTGTTCAAAGTACAAACACCGGCCAAAGTCCAGGCCAAACAAACAATGGTAATACACACAAACGAGAGAAGAAAAGGGCACAGAGCTTGCCCAAGCTCTAACCTAGCAAGAAGACACACAACATAGAGTGGCCTAGTTGTTGATTTTGTGGTCGTCTTTTTATATTTAGCAGGCGAAAATGTAATCTAAAACTCTAGTTTGGTGTGTGTAGAGTGTGTGTGGGTGTTTGGGTTCTTGTCCCGTATTTTCTTCTTAATATAATGAAGCGTAGCTCTCCTGCGTTTTCGAGAAAAAAGAAGACACACAACAAAACAATGGGGTAAACCATAACTAAAAAGCAGAAACTAGTTATCTGTGAGTAGCAAGCTGACCGAGCTCCAGTTTGCAGCCTCCACCTTGATCTTTTCCACCAGTTCTAGAGGCCAGCGGGCTTCACCGTGGAAGACCCTCGCATTCCTCTCTGTCTAGGTCGACCAACTGGTGAGCAGTAAAATGCAGTTGAATCTTGCCATCACAAACAAAATGTAACCCACAAAAAAACATAATGCTTTCTGCACTATTAAGTTATTGCGTGCATAGTCAAATTACTATCTTCATTGCAGACATAGTCAAATCACTCTCTTGGCTGTTACCATTTGCACTCTTGGTGGCAGTAAAAAACAGAATGCTTTCTGCACTGTTAAGTAGGAGAGATTTAATGAGAGCAACAATGTAACCCAGTTTCATTCACTTAGCGTCAGTTTATGAGTGCCTCTCGTCTTATTTGGATCATGGACTGAGTACTTGTAATCCACTGCATATAAATGGAAGTAAACCCAAGAGGGATTAGCAAAGAGTTCTGCAACCCCCATTCATTGCTCTGTTGAAGACTTGTAGCACACTTCTGAAATTTTATCTGCAGTGAAGGACTTTCCATGCACTTACCTTGGCCTCCCCCTTACTGTTCCAAAGCTGATTTGTTATCTCTGATTGATAAAGATGCAGATCACCTCCCAGGATGGAAAGCTTCTCTAATGAATAGAACTGGGAGTCCTATTTATGGTCCGGATGGTGCTGACAGCAACTCCTGTTTATCTTTGGGTTATTTTGATCCAGGCCATTACAATTTTACAAGTTTTGAGATATGCCATTACAATTCGTCTATTCGAAGATCTGCCATTACAATTCCATCGCTCCCCTGTTCATGCCATTTTCTACATCTGTTGCGTACGAGGACCCACTGTCAGACGTATGTGGCTACAGAAACGCGTATGGACGCGTACAGGCCCACTGGATGCGCACGGGCATGGCAACTTCCACGACGCCCTGGTCACGCTGGTCGCGCTCCAAGCCGAGGCCTGCGCCGCGCTGCGCAGGGAGGAGCCGGCCCAGCAGCGTCGACCGCCGCAGGAGCCGCGCCCGGCCGTGGCGTAGGACGTGCAGCCCGGCTTGGAGCGCAGAGTAGATTCGCCCTGCAGCACAGCGGGCCATGACGCCCGCAATCCTTCGCGTCGGGATGGGGATGAGGAGATGGAGGTGAAAGGCAGTTCCTCCGAGAAGTGCGCCCCCGTGCTTGCCCCCGTGCGCAGAGCGGAAGATGGACGCGCCGTCCTACTCAGCGCCGCCGTCGAACACAAAGAAGTCCAAGTCGATGCCGCTGTCGAACACGAAGAAGAGGCAGTGCAACAGCCACACGAACCACGAGCTCTCTGGGAACCCGGGGCCGGCCCTCACGATGTCGCGCTTCTCCAGCCGGCCGAAGAAGTTCATCTTCATCCGTGCGTGCACCAGCTTCTCCAGGCGTCGCGGAGGAGATGGGCCGCCGCCGCATGCGTGCGGGCGGGCGAGCAAGCGGCCACACCGCCGCCTTGCGTGCGTGGGCGAGCGAGCAGCCTCGACGCCGCCATGCGTGCCAGGGCGAGCGTGGGCGTCGTGCCGCCGCCGCAGCTCGTGCGCTGGCCGCCAGTCGCAGCGCGTGCGTGGGCGAGTGGGCCGACGCACGGCCCCAACCGGCGCAGGACTGGGACTGGGGCGCAGGACCGGCGAGCGGGCCGACTCATTCCATCTGGACGGCAGGGAGGGAGGCAGCGGCGGCGAAATTGAGGGCGCTCCTCCCTCGTGCGCAGGCTGCGCCGGCGAGCACCGCCGCTCCGCCTCGCGCGCTATCCGCCGTGGGTGAGCGCCGTCGCTCTGCCTTCGCACCGAGCTCGCGCCAAGTGGGCCTGTACGTGTTCTTGTAGCCATACGCGTCTGACAGTGGGTCCTTATATGCGGCAGGCGTAGAAAATGACATGAATGGATGAGAGACATAGTTATAATGGCAAATCTCCAAATAGTCAAATTATAATGGCGTATCTCAAAACTCATAGAATTGTAATGGCCTGGATCAAAATAACCCTTTTTTTCATTTACAATACCTGTCCCAAGGCACTGGTCCCAAAGAGCCAAACACACAAGTTCTTGCAGGTTTGTGACTCCCAACTTCGCTCATATTTGGTGAAATTAGATTGTGTTTTCCATGCTCTTCTCGAAGAGCAATTGGAGGGGTGGTGTCTGGGTGCACAACGTCCATATGGTTTCACGCTTCTGATACAGATACATAATTCTTCCAGGGGTGGCTTTAACTAATTTCACCAAATATGAGCTAAATTGGAGAAGTTGAGTGACCTAGAGATAAGAGCTCCATCTCAAATTTGACTTTTTTGTGTACATAACAATGATGTAACCAGTCGCCTCCAACCTTACTTTTTTTGGCTCTTAATTAATAAAATAAACTTTACCTATTATGAAGGATGCACAACCGTGAAATATCGGAAATATCGGGGGTCACAGATAAAGAGGATAAACATGATATATCGGAAATATCGGACCAAATTCAAATAAAATTTAATTTGAATTTAAGTATATTTAAATAAATTTAAACAAAATTTATACGAAAAAAGATAGATATTTTCTTATCGGCACCTACGGATAAAGAGGATATATCGGAAATATCAGGAGATTTCGGCCGATATTGGAAACCAATCACGGCCACCACGCCGCCGCGGCCCTTGAGCTCCAGCCGGTACACGCGCCCCGTGCCGCCTGACCCGATCAGGTTCTCCACCCCGACGGCGCAGATCTCGTCGGCGTCCAGCTCCAGCGGGTGGAACGACTCCAGCTTCCACTGCCCGCACCCGTCGCCGTGCTCCAGGTCCCTCTTCTTGAGCTCCTCGAGCTTGAAGCTCCGGTAGCTCACAAACAGGATGCCGGCCACGAGCAGCAGCGTCGCCGAGACAAGGACCAGCACCAGCACAAGCTGCGACTTCGTGGCAAGGCCGTCCTTGTGGCCGCCGTCCACGTTGCAGACGCCGAGGTCGGACCTGCCGTCAACGCAGAGGCCGGGGTTTCGGGCAAACGCCTGGCTGCCGCCGGCGAGCACCAGAAGCCCCGGCGGAACGTTCCCGGTGAGCTGGTTCGAGGAGAAGTCGATGGAGCTGAGCTTGAGCGCCTGGAGGCTCGTCGGGATCGGCCCGCTGAGCTCGTTGTTGGAGAGGTTGAGCGAGTTGAGCGACGACAGCAGCGACAGAGAGGCCGGAATCGGCCCGGACAGCGCGTTCTGGGAGACGTCGATCTCGACGAGCCTGATGCAGCCGCCGATATCGTTGTCAGTTCTCAGCCGGAGTTCTTGACTACCGGCGAGCTCGCAATCACAACCGTGAAAGCAAACACAACACAAACTCAACGCTATCACTTGGACACAAGGTTCTGCAGCGTTTTCTGATCTTGAGTTCTTTTATTGTATGAAAAATACAGAGAGAGCAGAGCTCTCGGAGGCCGACTGCACGTCGTCTAGTAGCGCGTCCATCCCCACGCGTGCGAGGTCGCCCACTCCTGATCACTCGGATCATGGCGAGCTATTCTCGGCCACTTCCCCTACACGCACGGCGACCACAGAATGACGGTGCTTGTGCGCATGCATAACAGAGAGTAAACATGCAAAACTAACTGAACCATGCGATGCAAACTGAAGAAAAAAGAATCCTATGAACAAGACTTACTAACAGATCTCCTCCTAAGCCTTGTTCATGGTCTGCACATTAATGACGCCGATTTTGGAGCGCAGTCACAGAACCTTTCTCGTCCCAACGCCTTCGTCAGAATGTCTGCAAGCTCTTCAACTGTCCCAACGGACTCCAGTATCACCCTGTTCTCCTCGACGCATTCTCGTATATAATGATATCTCACATTTATGTGTTTACTGCGGTCATGAAAAACTAGGTTCTTACTTAGTTGAATGGCAGACTCACTGTCGATCTTCAATGTGATGGCCCTGCTCCTCACGCCTCTGAACTCAGCAAGGAGACGGGCCAACCAAACATCCTGGCAGGCTACAGTAGTGGCGGCAATGTACTCGGCTTCGCATGAAGATAAGGCCACCACTTTTTGCTTCTGAGACTGCCATGTGATGATGCTGGAGCCGAGGAAGAAGAGAACGCCCATGGTGCTCTTCCTTGTATCAATGTCACCGGCCAAGTCACTGTCGCTGTAGCCAATGAGTTGTGCCTCCTTCTTCCTCTAGTAGTGGCAGCCGAAGTGCAGGGTTCCAGCAATGTACCTCAGCACCCTTTTTACAGCCACCATGTGCTCTGTAGTCGGATTCTCCATGAACCGGCTAATGTATCCCACAGAGTAAGCTAGGTCCGGCCTTGAATTCACTAGGTACCGGAGGGAGCCCACTATGCTCCTGTATTTTGTTGCATCAACTGGAGGAGCAGAGCTGGAGTTACTGAGCTTAAGTCTAGACTCCATGGGGGTGTGACTTGGATTGCATCCAGTCAGGCCGGCGCCTTCCAGAATCTTTGCAGCATAGGCGCTTTGACAGACTATGATGCCGCTTCCCATCTGCGTCACCTCCAGCCTGAGGTAGTAGCGCAGAAGCCCGAGGTCGCTCATCTTGAATGTCGCCTTCATTTCCTCCTTGAAGGTGCTGATGTCTCGTGGATCCCCTCCGGTGATAACCAGATCGTCCACATAGACGCCCACGATGAGGCGGCGTGCGCCCACACCACGGAGGTAGACAGCATGCTCCGACGTGCTCCGTCGGAACCCGAGCTTCATCAGGGACTCATCGAGCTTGGAGTACCATGCTCGTGGGGCTGACGGAGTCCATAGAGGGCCTTGATCAAGTGGAGCACCTTCGTTTCTTGGCCCTTCAGCACGAACCCTAGCGGCTGCTCGACGTAGACATCCTCCAAGAGCTCACCATTCAGAAAAAGCGGACTTGACGTCCATATGGTGGATAGCCCACCCTTCACTTGCAGCGAGTGCCAGCAGCAGCCTCACGGACTCCAGGCGTGCAACCGGGGCGAATACTTCGTCGAAGTCGATGCCCTGGCGCTGGACGTACCCCTTGGCGACGAGCCGGGCTTTGAACTTGGTGACGAGCCCGGCTTCATCCCGCTTCATCTTGTAGACCCACTTGAGGCCGATTGGACGCACCCCTAGTGGTGGGTCAACGAGCCTCCAAGTGTCGTTCGCCTCAATAGAGGAGAACTCCTCGAGCATGGCATGGCTCCAGTTCTCATGTTCCAGCGCCTCCTTGAATGATGCCGGCTCGGCCTCGCTTGCCAACAGCAGTTGCTCCTCCATCTGCCGTGCGGCGAAACCTGGCGACATGGCTGGCCCGAGCACATTGTTGATGTCGCGGTACCGAAGTGGGGCGTCATCGTCGTGGTCCGCATCCAGCATTTGTGATGCGCCGGCACCTAGTGGTGACACGAACTCCACTGAGTTCACGTCCTACAGTGGGGTTGTGCCCGGCGTCGTGCTCCCGATGCCTTGCACTGGTTAGGCGTTGGCCAACGATGCTCTAGGCGTCATGCTCCCTATGCCTTGAGCCGGTGAAGCATGGACTGATGACGCCGGCGAGGCCGAAGGTGTAGCAGCAGCTCCGGCCGATGAAGTCATGCTCGATGTCGTTGTCGTGGTGGTCAATCCGGGCAGTGGCAGGTGTTCAACGATAAAGTCGTCCACCTCATTGCGCTGGCCCTGGGTCCAGAGCCATTGCGCCGCCTCCTTGAACACCAGGTCGCGGCTGACGTGCACACGCCGGGTCACCGAGTCGTACACCCGATACACCTTGGAGCCAGGTTCATAGCCGACGAAGATGGTGCGCCTGCTCCTGTCGTCGAGCTTCTTCAAGTTTGGCATTGTTACCTTCATGTGTGCGATGCAGCCAAACGTGCGTAGGTGTTGAACGCCAGGGACGCTGCCGGTCCAGAGCTCATAGGGGGTCTTGCCACCAACGCTCTTGGACGAGGATCGGTTGAACAGATAGACGGCCGTGGTGACCGCCTCGCCCCAGAATTCGCCCAGAAGCCCTTTGCCTTCATCATGCTCTGGGCGGTCCCGACCACGGACTGGTTGTGGCACTCAACGACGCCGTTTTGTTCAGGGGAGTATGGCGTCGTCAACTCACGACAAAGTCCTAGCTCGACGCAGTACTGCTCGAAGTCTTTCGCTAGGAATTCTCCTCCTCTGTCCGTGTGGAGTGCACGAACCAGCTTCCCCGACTTGCGTTCCATGGCTACCTGGATGCGCTTGATCGCCGCAGGCGCCGCGTCCTTACTGGGAAGCAGAGCCAGCCACATGTACCGTGAGTAGTCATCGACGAGAAGGAGATACCGATTTTCACTCGGTGTCGGCAGCGTAATGGGCCCGCAGAGGTCGCCGTGGAGCAGCTGTAGCACCTCTGACGAGCGCCTAGAGCGCGTTGAGGGAACAACGCTCATCGGTGCTTGCCGGCGAGGCAGGCGTCACACACCTGCTCCACTTGGGTCAACAGGGGCATGCCACGGACAAGGCCATCCCTGCCCATCTTGCGCAGCGCGGCGAAGTGGAGGTGGCCGAAGCAAGCGTGCCACACCTAGGCTTCCTCGTCGCCCTACGCCGCCAGGTACACCGGCCGTGCGATGTTGACGTCGAGCACGTAGAGCCGGCCTGGGTTGCGGTGAATCTTGGCAAGGAGTCGCCGCTCCTCGTCACGAACCCGCATCACGCCATCTTCCACCAGCACTTGGTACCCGATCTCGTCGAGCTGGCTGACGGAGATGATGTTGGTGGTGAGGCGGGGCAGGTAGTAGACGTTGGCGATGGCGCGGTGCTCGCCGTTCTTGCAGGACAACAGGACGGTGCCGATCCCCTCGATGCGGGCGATGGAGCTGTCCCCGAACCGAACGGAGCCGGTGACGCTGGCGTCGAGGCTGGAGAATGCCGCCCACGCCCCGGACATGTGGTTCAACGCGCCTATGTCCAAGACCCATCGCTTCGGGTCCCGGTCACCGGATTCGTCGAAGGCAGCGAACACCTTGCTCTCGGTGAAGTGGAGCTGGCTGTCGTTGTCGCGGATCGATGGGGGAATCGGCGGAGATGTAGCCGGCGGCGATGCTGCAGAATGAGGATGAACCCTCTCCTCCTAGACGGTACTGAGTGCGAGAAGCAAAGTGGGCTCATCATCCTGGGCTACGTGGGCCTGCTCCACCTTCTTCTTGCTTCGACAATCCTTGGCCCAATGGCCCTTTTTCCCGTAGGCCTTGCACGCATCGTCGGCGATGGTTTGGCCCGAGTTCGAGCCGGCCCGTGAGTCGCTGCCGCTGCCAGTGCCGCGACCGCGGACTCTTCCCCGACGTTTGCCGCGGCCTCCGGAGCTCGATCCGCCACGGCCGGAGTCCTTGTCCCGCTTCTTGTAGCGCTCCAGCCACTGCTCCTCCGTGAACTGTAGTTTGGCAGCGACGTCCTGGGCCAGCGACGGTTCGTCGTCGGTCGCCGCCTTGAGCCGCCCAGTGACCTCTTCGATGGAGAGTGTGTCGATGTCGAGGAGGGTCTCGATGGAAACTATGAGCTACTTGTACCTTGGTCAAGCGACGCGGAGGTACTTGGCCACCACCTTCGGCTCCCGCTCTAGGTCACCGAGGATCGCCAGCCGCTGCACGATGTTGGAGAGGCGCAGGGCAAAGTCCTCGACGGACTCCCCGTCGCGGAACGTGATCTGCTCGTAGTCAGCACGGAGACTCTGCGACGTCGACTTCCTCACGCGCTCGTCACCAATGCGCATCGAACGGATCGCCTCCCACGCCTCCTTGGCTGACGGCTTGGTCGCCAGGGTGGGCACCATCTCCGGGGGCACGCCGGAGCAGATCGCATCCAGTGTGGAATGGTTGTCATGGAAGTCGACGTCGTCGTCCTCAACTTCTTCCCAGAGGTGGCGAGCCTGCATCTTCAACTTCATCAGCAGCGACCACGAATCATAGTTCGTCTTGGTCAGCTGTGGCCAGTTGCCTGAGGCTCCCGTCTCCCGAAACACGCGCTCGACCACGACCTCCCGTGGGCGCCACGTTCTCGGACGGCGAGCGTCGTGGGTCCGCGAACGGCGCGACGGCGAGCGGCTTGGAGACGGTGTGCGCGGTGGAGTCTTGCTGCCGGAGCCACTGCCCTTCTCTTTCGTGCCCGCCAGCGGCGGCGAACGGCCTCGACGCTTCGGCGACGTCATGGTGGCGCGCTAGGCCCTCTCTCACAGCTCTGATGCCAATTGTCAGTTCTCAGTCAGAGTTCTTGACTACCGGCAAGCTCGCAATCACAACCGTAAAGCAAACACAACACAAACTCAACGCTATCACTTGGACACAAGGTTTGGTGCTGCGTAACAACTGCAGCGTTTTCTAATCTTGAGTTCTTTTATTGTATGAAAAATACAGAGAGAATAGAGCTCTCGGAGGCCGACTGCACGTCGCCTGGTAGCGCGTCCATCCCCACGCGTGCGACGTCGCTCACTCCCAATCACTCGGATCATGGCGAGCTATTCTCGGCCACTTCCCCTACACGCACGACGACCACAGAATGACGGCTCGTGCGCATGCATAACAGAAAGTAAACATGCAAAACTAACTCAACCATGCGATGCAAACTGAAGAAAAAAGAATCCTATGAACAAGACTTACTAACAGTCGTCCGGCAAGGCGCCGCTGAACTCGTTGTCCTCCAGGTGCAGCACCTTCAGCTGCGACAGGCTGCCGATCTCCGACGGTATGGAGCCCGAGAAGGAGTTGTTGGACAGGTAGAGCTTCTGCACCTGCCCGAGCCGGCCGATTTCCGGCGGTATTGCCCCGCTGAGGTTGTTATTCTGCAGCCACAGCTGGTTGAGGCTCTGCGCCTGCCCGATCAGCGGCGACATGGCTCCGGTGAACTCGTTGTCGGACACGTCGATGATCGTCGCCGCCGGGAGCCCCCACAGGCCTTCCGGGAGGTCGCCGGTGAACCGGTTCTTGTTGATCCGGAAGCGTTGCAGGCTCTTGCACGCCGCGTACTCCTCCGGGAACTCGCCGGAGAAGCCGTTCTGGAGAGCGTAAAGGAACTGGAGGTTGTTGCCGCGGTACAGGTACCTCGGGAAAGGCCCGACGAAGGCGTTCTCGGAGATGTCGACGCTGTTGAGCGGTGAGAACCGGCCGAAGTTGGCCGGGAACTCGCCGGAGAATCGGTTCTCGTAGATGAAGAAGCTCGTGAGGTACCGCAGGTCACCCCACTCCGCCGGGATCGGCCCGGACAGGTTGTTGTGGTTGAGCTGGATGACCGTGAACCCCGTGAGCGCCGCGAACGCCGCCGGGATCCTGCCGCTGATCTGGTTCTGGGACACGTCGATCTCCCGCAGCTTGGTCAGTTCCCCGAGCTCCGGCGGGAGCTCGCCAGCGAGGTTGTTCTTGTACAGCTCGATCTTCCACAGGTTCCGGAGGTTTCCGATGGCCGGCTGGATCACGCCGGAGAGATTGTTCATGGACATGTCCAGCGTCTCCAGCGCGGTGAGCCCGAAGATGGAGTCTGGTATCACCCCCGTCAAGCTGCTGCCCGCCAGGTACAGGTACGTCAGGTTCCTGAGGTTGCCGATCCTCGGCGGCGTCTCCCCTGGGTCGTAGCTGTTCATGCCGACGCTGAGCGTGGTGAGGCCGGACAGGTTGCCGACCCACGCCGGGAAGCGCCCGGTGAAGGCATTGTTCTCGACGTCGAGGGCCTGGAGCGCCGTCAGCGCGGACAGGTCCGGCAGCTCCCCGGCGAGGCTGTTGTAGGACAGGTTCAGGAACCGGAGCTGCGTGCATTTCGCCAGCTCAGGCGGCACGGGCCCTGAGAGCGAGTTGGAGTCGAGCAGCAGCCGCGCCAGGCCGTGCAGCGCCCCGACGGACGGCGAGATCCCACCGGAGAGGTTCATGCTCGACAGCGAGATCTCGGTGACCGTGACGGAGCCGGTGCTGTCGTCGTCGCACCGGACGCCGAAGAAGCGACACTTGGAGGTGGCGTTCGTCCATGAGACGAGGTGGTTCAGAGGGTCGTTCAGCCCGGTCTTGAACTGGAGGAGGGCTTGTGTTTGGGAGTCGATTTGGCAGGTGCAGCTCAGGAAGAGCGAGAGGAGTGTGATCAGATTCAGAGGGAGGCAGGCAAGGATTTGTCCTCTCATGGCAAGCAGATGGTGTTGGCAGATTCTCTGAAGAAATGGATCACATGGGTTCTTGTGCTGTCCTGAATGTCTGAGATTCAGAAGACCTCTTGGTTATAGTTCATTAACCATCCAATTTCTTGGTGATAAAGTATTAGATGAGTTGAAGCGACAAAAAAAATTCAAAACTTCTGTTCATCTTTTTTTGGACTAGGCTAATGACTAGGTTTTCATTTTCGGAAATTAAAATTTATCGGAGGTCACAGATAAAGAGGATAAACATGATATATCGGAAATATCGGACCAAATTCAAATAAAATTTAATTTGAATTTAAGTAAATTTAAATAAATTTAAACAAAATTTATACAAAAAAGATAGATATTTCCTTATCGGCACCTACGGATAAAGAGGATATATCGGAAATATCATGAGATTTCAGCCGATATTGGAAACCTTGCTAATGTCAGCCTCAAAAACTGCATAGGTGGCCACAACTATATGCACAAACTGGTAGGTGATTTGGACACCCCCAAGGCCCCAAGTTGGCTTCCTATGTAAACATGTTCAGAGACGATGACCTGCCAGCTCCCACCTTCCACTGCCTCTGTTATGGACCTTAGTTCATTTGGGGTAGGGAGGATTACCATTGCCAGGAGGAAGGCCGAGCAAAGTCGACGTGGAGGGGGACCAGAGTATTTGGGGGAATTGGGTTGATTGTTTTTTCTTCATTGCTTGCCCATCCAGAGATGCTAATCGGCTTACATAGCCTCACGGCTAGCTATTCCACCGACTAAGCTCCTTCACTCAATGCTAACCGCTCCTTCACTCACTGACTAAACCTACGGCTGGACTCAGCCACCATGTGCTGGATGTGGTCACCATGCACTCCTCAGATTGATATCATGTATATGGGTCTCTTTTTATTTCTTTCTCTTCTTTCCATTACAAGAGAATAAGTTTCGGTTTAGTATTTAATATCATGTGCGAAGTTTTTATACTACGGGTGAAGATGTTCAAACTACCCTTAAGGGGTGTCTCCTATAGGCACCGGTGTTACTCATCATAGAACATACATAGTATCCACAATGTACACTCCCAGGCTTCTGCTTGGAATACTGTGTGTTTTGCATATGGAAATGTTAAGTAATGCTTTTGACAGCCATGTAATGGAGTACTAAAGTAAGTTACACTTACCGCAATAGCCAGGCTTTCCTTCCTTTCTGGATCATGCCTTTCGTGATGTTCATTGACATAAAACCTGAATGCCCTGTTCGAATTATTTTAGCAAATGCAACTTGTTAGTATCCAAAAGTGAACGTTACAAGTATGTATACAAACATATAAGCTAATGGGGATTGTCGATATGTGATTGTCGATATGTATACGTCTTGAGAATCGATATGAAGTCTTTGTATGTCACCGGGTCCCTATCTATTGAATCAAAGACCCATGCCATGCTCCTCCCGACATCAACGTCTATACAAATCCAGTGGTTGCTGCATGAATTTAATCATATAACTAGATAAGCTCTTTTGCATCAAATAAAATATATCGAACAAAGCTTTAAGTATAGAGTTGAACTTACTCGAAGTTGTATGGTAGCCATATAGTAGAGTGTTGTTGGAGATTTTTAAAAGCCAGGGTAATGTATGCCGAAACCTTAATGGACTCTTGCCTTAGTTTCTTTGTACGGATGTCCTCTTTCTCCCGAAGGGTCTTTCCAGCAGCTAGCTCTTTGGCATCCAATTTCCACTGTCTAGGGTAATTAAATTTTGTTTGTGCTATAGCTTGAGGGTCTATATACCCGACTTCACACTTGGCATTTATTTTACAATGTGCACTTGCATTCTATAAATCATGGCGTGGGTTAGTTACAACAAAATCCAAAGATTACATTCGTATCATATCAGGAGGGCAAGGACTTATAGGCATCACGTGCGAATTAGATTCATTTCCATTGCTCCGAGGTGAAAGCATGTCTGCATGTCATTGAAGTCAAAGATAATTTTCCCGACTGGGCTTTCAAATGTGCCGGCGGGGAAGCATGCTTGTACGAGGTCTATGCTCGTTAGGAGAACACGCAAGTACCAATCATGGAACCTTCTCATTCCAAGTGGTAGGCGCTGGATGTCCCGGTTTGGTAGGAAGGGCTTGCCTCTTTCATATGTTTTTGAGTAATCCTTTGACCATTTGATGGCATCAATATTTGGATACTTCTTTGCTGTTTGGTGGACTTTGCTAGTGACGGTCTCCTCAGAAGCTTGTGTTGGGACATTTTTAACTTGGTTCTCAAGCTTGAACTGGTCATGGGCATACCACTTGTGCACCGACGAGACGTCTTTTATCGGAACATAAATTGGCCTTATGGTGATTGGATGCTTCTTTCGAAGTTTCCATTCAGGCACGTCCTTATCTTCTTGTGCATCACCTTCTTCAGAAGGCACTCGTTGTTCATGTATCGGCTGCGCTTGTTGAGAAGACTGTGGCATCCCATCATGCACTTGCTCGGTACGAGCTAGAGAAGGTTGTGGCTTATTAGGCACATGCTCGCTAGGAGGCGGGGAAGAATGTGGCATCTCAGGAATGTGGTGGTCATGAGATGGTGAAAATATCTCCCCGTCCTCAACAACTCGCTCCAAATTTGAGAGAGGGAGAGGCGGCGAAGAAGCAGTCGATATAATGCCCCGTTTGTGCCAGAGGATGAACTGCCCCATTATGTCTCCGAGTAACACTAGCCCCTCGGGAGTTACGTAGTCTATCCTCCACTGCATGAACTCAGGCTTCATGGTATGCACCTCGACCCTAGTGTAGTCCGGCGGTATCTTATTATTGTGGTGTAAGCCACCGGGAGGATGTGCCACACCCATTGCCACCTCCATCACAATGTTCTGCCGGCCGCTGAGAAACACCAAGGTGCAACTAGTTGGTTCCCGTATGCGATTGATGGGGGTTGTGGCTGTAGTGGAACCTTGGCTGCTAGGAACTTCCGGAGGGCTACCAACTAATGCCAGTTCTCACGGTGGCGCCATTAATGTCCATGGCTCTGTAGACAGTCCTTGCTCCTCTAGCGCCTTCGCAACTAGAGCCTTCACTTGGAGTTCAAGATTAGCCTCCCGGTCTCGGCCATGTTTCTTGTACATGTGCTTGTCCTCTTCGACCTGTCCACCAAAGTATTTGAGATCAAAACCTCCCCCCTTAGTAGAGCAATTTTTGGGAGGAGCTCAAGGCCTCCCAACCTTTTTTGCTCGGATTGGAGAGAGTGGCCCAAGGTGGAAGAAGGTGGCTGCTATATATATAGCAGGCATTTGTAGGAGCGGCTGATGATTCAACCGTCCCTATAAATGGACACAGCAGGGGCGGCTGGTAATAGCCGCCTCTCCAGCTACCCCTACAAATCGACGCCTTTGTAGGGGCGGCTCGTATTACCAGCCGCCCTTACTGTGCCATTTGTAGGGGTAGCTGTTGTGCTGGAGCCCGAGCACTCCATTGTAGGGGCTGCTCCAATGCCAGCCGCCCCTAAAAAAACCCGTTGCTACAAACTATTTTTCACATAGTGCCTACCCCTATGAGCCCCTTCGAAATACTGAGCCGGCAGATCTTCAAATTCATAATGTCATCACAGGCACCTCACTTTCGACGCGGACGTCGCCTACCAATAAAAGCATAGCGCCGTTAAATCCTGCAATAAATTCAAGAAAATGCGAGCACCCGTGCTAAGTCGAGGACTTAATCCCAAGTGGGCAGGTTCCACCACAAGTAATCCAACCAACTGATCTATGATCAGTTCGCTGCTTGAAAGTAGTCTTAAAGGACAGGGATAATATAGCCACTAGTGGTCTCCCACACTTCTCAAGATAATTCAACTTTTTTTGTTAACTCGATTTAGTGATCTTGAATTAATAAAAAAAATTCTTCGTTGATATAACATAGTTGCAAAAAAAGTTTTAATATGTCCGTAGTTGCATCAAAATTTAAATCTATAATTTTAGGATGAAGACAAACTTTATATCACAATTGTAGCTCTCGGCACGATTGACAACTTTGTAGTTAAAAAGTTTTTATTTAAAACTGTTTAGAGTGCCAAAATGTTGTGTTAACTTCATAGATTTTGCAAATTAAAATTTAAACAAACAACCTCAGATGTTGACATGGTCTATACCAAAGTCGTAGTTCTCAATTCAGTTGAAAAGATTTTGATTTAAAATCCTTTATAGTCCCAAATATGTGTTGTAGGTTCATAAATTTTGACATTCAAAATTTAGAATTCCTAAATGACCTTAAATGTTTACATAGTTAATACTAATATTGTAGTAGTCGACCTGATATATATTTTTTGTTAATAAGTTTTTTATTTGAAGTTATTTAATATCTCAAATATTTATTTTAAATTTACATATTTTAAAATTTAAATTTTCCAAACAATCTCGGAATGAGATATAACCACTAAAGTCGTAGTGCCTGACAAGATTTAAAACTTTGTAATTGAACTTTTTTATTTGAGTTCATTTAGTAGTCAAAATATTCAATACAAGGTTACAGAATATTCAATACTCAGAAGTGATTTGGTGGTGCAGTGGTAAGAATGTGGAAGTGTTGAGTTGTAAATCCAATATATATTCCCCTAAAAATGTTTTCGCTAGTAGTGATGTGTACCAGTACCATGTCTTCATCGATTTTTCTCCACCAGCATTTTGGATCGATGTGGATTGGGCACCAACCATGGCGCGAGCCTTGACCCAGCATGCCTCCATGATATCTCATCCATTGATTTTTCATGCGGTCAAAATATGGGAAAATCAGGCTTGCATACTGAAGAGTGGTGCAGGGGTGTCCATGCGCAAAGGCCCACACATCAAAGCGACAAGAGGGTGACTGAGCATTGCAGACTGTTCCTACGCTGTTCCACTTCTTCCTTGCATTCTAGATACTCCGTCCATTAAACAAAAATGTCTTTCTCACTTTGCAAGAAGTATCTCATGTTTGACCAAACTTAATTGCAAGCATGCTGGTACGTTCTAACACAACTCAAATATGGTGATAATGAGCTAGATTTTTTTTTGGATTTAACTGAGATTGACCTAACCTTAAATCAAATAAATTCCAAGACCATAATAAATGTTCGTGCAACAAAGGATAAATTATTCTGCGAAATTGAGTTAAATATATGGTTATTGTGCGGATTTGTTGTAAACTTATACTGAAATATAAGGCATTCTGTATGTTATCCATGCTCAGATTTGATAAAGTGGGGAAGCCATAATTTGATGAGGACAAACTCCTTAATCGGGTTTAATTTATGAGTACATGCATCATTTGAGTATTTTCTTAAGTTGACCTTTTTAGAATGTACGGTGTTACAGGATGGATGTAAGTATAGCACTAAGCATGTCAAGATTAATTTTGACATGAAAAATGAGGCAAAACTAGGATTCTCAAAGACAATAAGTAGCATGCCTAAACAGGTAGCCAGATATTGTATTTTGGATTTTTGATCTCCCTTGGGACTGAGATTGTTGCCTAATAAACAGGTTGCGTGGCACATGGGCTTCAACCAAGGGCTTTGCTGTGGTACCCTCAGGTAACTTTGGATACTGTTCCATCAACAAATAAGGCAAGCTTGAGTTTCCCGGCTAAAATATGTATCTTTTTTTATGAAAGGACACTCAAAAGAGTGCCTCACAATTCAAACATCATAAGAAAAAAAAAAGCTCAGTATAAAAGATGGACTACAAGATATAAAAAAACCTCCTCTAAAAAAATAATACTCCATTTTATCTGGCGCAAGTTAGAATGACACGGTCTCCTAAATTATAATTTGACTATTCATTTGCTTTATATTATATTATTTATGCTTATAAACTTATAATCATTGGATAGTATACTTTCTTGACAAATCTAATCATATAAAGTTAGTATTATGATAGTTAAAAATTATTAGCCTAATTATTGGTTAAAGTTTTTAAAGTTTGAATCTTGATATGCGTGTGCGCTAGATAAAATGGACCGGAGGGAGTAGTACATTAAAGACCAGATTAGTCATCTTATTCCTTCGGTCGTCAGTATCGCACCAAAAAGACAATAAAGAAATGAGACACCTATAAACACCCTCGTCACACAAGGCTTCAAAAACCACAATAGCCATATCTTATCTTACTATTACTAATTACTCGATGTAAAAGAGCCTCGACGTTAAGAAAAATAGAAATTTTACAATTGTTGAAAAAAATATGAATCATCCATAGGGTAAGATCGGACAATAATAAAATAGGAGGTTCTCATGTGAAAGTACTCAGAAGTACCAAATTAGTGGGAACGGTACTAAATTATGTGGGGCCAGTACCAAAATTAGTGGGCCAGTTTCCAAAATTAGTGGGCACGGCGGCACAGCAAGCAGTCGTCGGCCTCCTCCCCGATTCCAGTGCCAACGGCCGCGAACCCCCGGACGCCTTCCCCACACTGCTGCTCCCTGCTTCTAGCACGCACGCACGGCTGCCAGGGCTCACATAGGAGCATGACAAAGACGACTTGCAATTGGAAAGAATAAAGATTTGGAGTCAGTACTATTTCGATATCTTCAAGCCATCCTGCAACTCGTCGGGGGCGTCGCGCGGCCGCAAGCACGCGGACGCGCACACGTCGATCGGCGACCGCCACTGGTAGAGAACCGAGCTTTACTCCCGGTGGGGAACCCCCTCTAGTCCCGGTTCCCCACCCGGGAGCAAGCATCCGGGACTAAAGGGGGGGTCCTTTAGTCCCGGGTCAGGAACCGGGACTAAAGGAGGACCTTTAGTCCCGGTGGGTAACACCAACCGGGACTAAAGGTGCCTCCTGACATGCCACGATGGCCGGCACCTTTAGTCCCGGTTGGTAATACGAACCGGGACTAAAGGTTTTTTTCTTTTTTCTTTTCTTTTCATTTTTTTGTTTTCTTTTCAAAATAGGTTTTCGAAGTCGTATTGTACGCTGCTAATTATACATTTATACGCGCATATAGTATGTTTCGGTTCAAGCACAATGAACGTATTAAATCACACAATTCAAGCATAGAAATATATATATATATATATATATATATATATATATATGCATGCATGCATCATATATATATTTACATGCATGCATGCATATGTGTATTTTACATTATATTATTTCATGTGCATATATTACAAAAGATTGCATTATAGTTGTTGTGACATAACAAGTTTCTTCTCATCCTCTAGCTTGGCTTCAATGGCAGTGTTGGGTCGAAGTAGAACTCGCCCTTGGAATCGATGACCTGCTCATTAAAAAATCCGGCTATAGACTCTTGAATTGCTTTGATTTGGTCTTGCCGTATGACCTTTTCCTCCAACCATCGAGTCTACAGGTTTGAATTAAAAGAAAATAAATTAATATATGTACATATATATATATAAAGACATAGTAACACAATCAATAATAATAATTAAATGAATATATAGTGTATTTTTAACGTACTTTGAGTCTCTCTGTAGGAGTTCTTTGGGAGACCACCTTGATAAACTTGCAAACATAGTAACCACAGTAGTTGTTCCCCTGTTCCTGCCTCAGACACCACTTTACGAGAAAAAGATTTGTCATCCAATCTGGTGATCCGGTGAAAGCTATATGTTTAATTAATAAAGATGATGCGATTCAGGGGACTTACTTTCAATGGGATTACATTCAGTGGCGCTTTGCATTTTTCCATGTGTTGCTTCTCAATAAAGGTTTTCCAAACACTGTCCAATAAAAAATTTGCCACGTCATCAGATATAGTTAATCATCATGTTTGTGTGTATATATAGTTGCTAGAGATCCCGAAATTACCTCTGGATAATATCTATCATATCTTGGTAGTCTTGTTGTGGTTTTCTCATCGAGTCATAGATTATCAAGTGACTTTTCACCAGATCGATGTCCATCAATATCTAGTGATTGCTGCATGTGTTTATAGGATATAACGCATAACACTCATTAATTAACTAGAATCAACATATGAGCCATTAAGGCTATGATCGACATGATTAACACTCACTTGAAGTTATAGGGAAAGAGTATATCCTTCTTGTGGCGTTGGTTCACTAAGAAGTTCATGAGGTTACTCTCTGACTCAGACTTCCAATTAGTCATTGGAGTAATTGGGTCTTTGAATACTATATGGGGATCAACAAAACCAATTTCATTGCAGCCTTCATTTCTGAGCTCTGTCATTGTAAATCTGCATATATATAGTACTTGTTAGGATAATTTATATGCATATACACACATATGATGAGTTTAATAATAGATCGAAAGAATTATTACTTACAGGCAATAGCAGCTAATGATAACTTTGTCCAGAGAGGTCAGGTGGCATAGTTGATGAAATTCTGCAAAGTCAACATACATAACATCATCGCCACGGAACCAATGTTCGTCTCTAATTCTGACACCAACGCAGAAGTCTCCACTGGTAGACGCCTGCATATACCACTTGTTTAGCAGGTACATTTGCGTCCCCAGATCAGATAAGGCTTGAGGGTTGTATAGACTCTGGCCTAGTACAAATTTTTTCTTCCAAATATCAACCTCCGCCGCACTCTCAATGTTTCCATCACCAAACATCTGGTAAAGGTCGAGACCAGTCTCATCAAGAAATTCACCAAGGTGATCCAAATCGACATCCGGAGGTATGTTTGCCTGATGCATTAATCCTAAATTCGAACCATATTCATTACCAACAACTAGCGGGGGGATTGATTGGTGCGCTTGTTGTCCGAGTTGGGCAACTCCTTTCCCTGCCCGCTTCTTTTTCTGTGCCGCCTCAATTGACTTGGTGAGAGTGCGGTCATAGTCTGATAACGTTGATTTGGACGGCTTACGAGATTCCCGCTGTTGATGCTGGTAAGAAGTCACCTTTTTTCTTAAAATATCCGGAGCTACGAAGAAGTACGGTTTCTCTGGGTTTCTCCTTGCTTCTTGATTCATTTTAAGTTTGTCATAGAATCTAGACATGTCTTTTTTATATGCATCAGTTCCTTCTTCCTTCTCTTCAGATATTATTTTGGGAATAGCCCTTGGTTTCACGATGGCTTTCTTTGCAGGCGGGGACTGGTTCTTCGTTTGAGGGGCTGGCCTCTTGCTAGGCTTCTTGGTAGGCGGGGGCGGGGGAGGCGTTGGAGACCTCCTTGGAGGTGTTGGCAGCGGCGTTGGAGACCTCCTTGGAGGTGTTGGCAGCGGCGTTGGAGACCTCCTTGGAGGTGGCGGCTGCGGCGTTGGAGACCTCCTTGGAGAGGGTGTGGATGCAGCCTCGTCTTCCAACACAATGTCATCGTACAGAGCACTATGATGATCTGGCGATTGAACAATTGGATTTAGGTTGTGGGAGGATCTGCTACAAAAAAAGGAATGACATATTATTATGAGCAGATTGTTAATTATTTAAGCCAATACAAATTAATGATGTAGTGTTTTCATCCGCACGTACCTATGGTGAGGTAGTTCAGGAGGAGGTGGAGCCGACATCCCTGGAATGATGATGTAGCGCTTGCGCCATAGAATGAATGTCTTCTCCGCTTCTCCTAGAGTCTTCTCGCCATCACCTCTAGGAATGTCAAGAGGCAAATCACTAAAACCTTTTTCAGCTTTATCTACCGAGATGGTGGCATATCCTTCTTGGATTATATTCCCATGAATCCTTAGTGTCTTGGTTCGGTCGATAGGATTAACAAGACCGATAGCCACCTTGATTGTGGAATTCTCCTTCGGAATGTGTAGCTCACACGTTGTACAAGGTTCAGTGACGTCATCCACAGGGAAGCGCAGTCCTGTGTCCCCTTGATTTGGTATCTCCGTGGAAGCGCAGCTGCTTTTCAACTGAACAGATTGGCTAATGTTGATTCCTGGCTCTGATGCCTGCTTGCTTGCACTCACTGCTATTTGCACTTGCCTTTTGATTTCCTCCTGCATTCTCGCTTCAAGGTTTTTTTCCCGCTCCTGTGCTTCACGCACCGCTTCCTCCAACCTCTGGAGCCGGTGTGCCTCTTCTTCCTTCTTTCTCTGGCGACTTCTGTAGGAAGGTCTGTCCTGAGGGAATCCATGCTCCCACGAGACACTTCCTTTGCCTCTAGTTCGGCCACCATGTTCAATAGTCCCGATGGCGTATGTCAGCTCATCCTTCTCTCTGTTGGGCCTGAACGCACCACTAGCAGTAGCTCTCTGAGCATAAAACAATCTTTCTGCTGCTTCTTGCAGTCTTGCGCCATAAACGCACTTCCCTGTCTCCTGGTCTAGTGTTCCCCCATGAGCGAAAAACCAATTCTTTGCACGTTCTCCCCACTCGAGTGATTCTGGTCTGATACCCTTGGCAAGAAGGTCTGCTTCCATTTTGTTCCACTTCTTAATGGCACTCGGGTAGCCACCTGATCCCAAGGTATGGTGGTATGTCTTCTGTTGGACATTACGTTGGTTCTTTATCACCCGACTCACACCCTCTTCCGAAGTCTTGTACTGTACAAACTCATCCCAATAGGGCCTCTGCTTTGAGATCGGGCCTGGGACAGTAAAATCTGGTGCTATGTTCTTCTTGACATATGTCGTGTATAGGTGTTTCTTCCAAGTCTGAAACTGGGTGGCCATCTTCTTCATTGCCCAATCCCTAACTCGCTCCTTCAATTCATCACCATCTATTATATCATCATAATCATCTGTTTGGAGCGTGAAATGTACCAAGACATCATTCCAAATTAACGCCTTGTCACGATCGGAGACAAAACTGATATGAGGAGCATTGGTCTTCTTCTTCCATTCACGGGTACTAATCGGGAGCCGGTCCCGTACAAGGTAACCACAGTGGTGCACAAATTTCATTTTATTCGGCCCCCCCGGTTCTCCTGTATCCACATTGAACTCTGAGATGAT
Organism: Miscanthus floridulus; assembly: GCF_019320115.1. NCBI lineage: Eukaryota > Viridiplantae > Streptophyta > Magnoliopsida > Poales > Poaceae > Miscanthus > Miscanthus floridulus. Next base: position 46,124,983 of record NC_089588.1, read on the forward strand.
GAAGCGACCCTCCAATGGCTTTTTGGGACCTCGAACATTTTTACTCTTCGTTGTAGTTGTTGATGTCGATCCAGAGGGCTACAAAACATAAACATTATTTTTAATGTCATGAGCACACATAAGACATATGATAATATATATATATAGCTAATAATAAAAAATATATACTTGGCCAATATGTTGTTGCTCATTTTGTTCAAGAGCTAAGTACTGACTCCCGTCATCTACATCCTCTTGCACGTTATTTTTAGCACCATCATCGCCGGCAACTTGAGTGCCAGTGTTGATCAAATTCATCATCAACTCCTCCTCATCCATATTTCTCGGGTCGGCCATCTAGCTTCAAAAAACAAAACCAATATAGTACGTCAAATCTTTGCTTATTACATGCGTAAAATCTACAAACAATATGCATTATTAAATCTTGCCATGGGTGTACACATGGGTGAACGAGGGCGGCGGTGCTCCGCCGTATACATAGAAACGCATGGACGAAATGCATATGAATACAAATGACGTATATATACGTGTCGGCGCGGTGGCCGGTGTGCTGACGACGATGACGTGAGGCGGGCCGGCGTGCTGACGACGACGACGACGTGAGGCGGGCCGGGGCGGTGTCGGTGCGTGATGTTGTGATCCTATGTACCATGTGATCAACCATGTAGTCATTCATCATATGAGAAAATTCTATGTTAATAATATAAGTATAAGTCATTATGAAATGTAAGTATATGTGTCTTATTGCTCATATAACCATTACTATTTCCGAAATGATAAGAATTTATTTTCTTCTTTTACAGGCGATCTCTGATGCTATGATATAAAGTTTGAAGATAGTCTTCCCGGAAAAAAATATGTAATGCTCATATTACTTTAGCAACATTAATATATTATATCTGTATATTCAAAGTTCACAAATGAAGAAACATGTGATATTTTTGATAAACTAAAAAACGCTTAGTTTACAAACTGGGTATCAAAATTGAGTTCCTATTTGACCATTATATATCCTACAACAAATCCTTCAAAAAAAAAGACCCTACATGAATATATTTGGATAAAATTTCGTTAACAAACATTGATCTATGAAGATAGAAAAAATTCTTCTATTGAAACTGCATCTTGAAATAATGGCATATCATATAGTGATGAATATATGGCGGTTGATGGGCTGGATCATTAGCGGATGGTTCGTAGCGTTGTTTCCAAATAATATATAGCGTGTTTATTATACAAGCCATGGATTTACATCGATCTAATTAATTTCTAAAGTAATTTCATTGGTGATCCTTAATTATACTTGTCATTTAGAGTTCCAAATATTCAAAACTTGCCTTAAGATATGTTTTTATTTAAAATCATTTAGAGTTCCAAATATTCATTTTTAGTTTCTAGATTTTGTGATTCAAAATTTGGAATTTTCAATCGACCTCGACCGTTACACATGGCTTACACCAAAGTTGTAGTTTTCGACGTGATCTATAACTCGGCAGTGGAGGGCTCGGACGAATGTACAAAGAGATCGACGAATATATCACCTCGAAGCTCGGCAGTGTACGTACTGGAGGGCCTCGGGCCGGCGCGGTGGGGCAACGCGCGGTGGAGGGCCTCGGGCGCGGAGGAGGGCGCGGTGGAGGGCCACGGGCAAGCGCGGAGGAGGGGCACGGGCGCGCGCGGTGGAGGCCGCACGAGGAAGAAGACGGCGGCGCCGGTGTCACGGAAGGCGAACGGACGCGGCGCGAGGAAGAAGAGGGGCGGCGGTGTTCGACGAGGAAGAAGACGAGCGGATCGATCTGCCAGGCGCTGGAGGTTATATAGCAGAGGAGAATTACTCCCGGTGCTAGCCACCAACCGGGAGTAAAAAGCCTTTACTCCCGGTGCGTATTACCAACCGGGAGTAAAGGTGCCTTTACTCCCGGTGCGTCTTACCAACCGGGAGTAAAGGTATACCTTTACTCCCGGTTGGTAACACGCACCGGGAGTAAAGGCTTTTTTTTGGCGGGCCACGAAACTGCAGCCCACCTTTACTCCCGGGTGGGCTTCCCACCCGGGAGTAAAGGTGGCCTGCAGTTTCGTTTCCCGCCTGTTTTAAGCAATAGGCTTGTTAAATACAATAGAAATACAATAGTTTTTATTAAATACATAGTAAATTAAATAAAAGGCATAAAATTATTTTGTTAAAAATATGAATTTTATTTTTGTTTATTGCACATAGGAAAAATCGATAACCTAACTTTTTTTATTTTTTGTTAGAATTATAAAACATAATGTAACTAATATTTATTATTTCGTTAATGCAAAAATGTAGTGTTTAATTAAAATTAAAAAAATTATTGGTTTTGGACAGGAAATTTGTTTTCACATCATTTTAACGTTAATATTTTAATTTTTCATCACTCAGTATCCTAATTTACCTTTTTGAGAGAGAAATCCCACCAAATCAAACATTGATTTAATTTGAAACATGACATAATAAACATCTGAATTCACAATTATTACATAATATCTCAAACACACACTATATTAAATCACTATATCATCAAGTGGGCACAGCAGTGAACTTCTTCTTTACGTATGTCCCTTGGTTATGATCGCTTCGTAACCATGGAGTGTCCTCATCATTTACCAAGATGCTAGGGTCTTTGTTCACTTTGAAGGGCGGAATTCGGTCATCCTTTTCATATTCTTCTGACATGTCCGACTTGTCCTCAATTCCCACGATGACTCTTTTCCCTGAAAGAACTATGTGGCGCTTTGGCTCTTTGGTTGAGTCATTATCGTTTTTCCCTCTTTTTGGTTTGGTAGACATATCATTGACATAGAACACCTGATTCACATCCTTGGCAAGGACGAATGGTTCGTCTTTGTACCCAATATTACTAAGGTCTACTGTTGTCATTCCATACTCGTTGTCTACTGTTACTCCGCCTCCGGTCACCTTGACCCATTGGCACTTGAACAATGGGATCTTCAAAGTAGGTGCATATTCTAGTTCCCATATTTCATCTATGCGTCCATAATATGTCTGCTTATTCCCATTCGGGTCTGTGGCATCTATGCGGACACCACTGTTTTGGTTGGTACTCCTTTTATCTTGGGCTACTGTGTAGAATATGTTCCCATTTATCTCGTACCCTTTGTATGTGACGATATGCCATGATGGTTGCATAGCCAATAAATACAGTTGCTCATGGATGCTCTCATCACCTTGACATTTTTTTCGCAACCAACCGCCGAAAGTTTCCATGTGCTTATGCGTAATCCAAGCTTCAGTCTTCCCTGGAAACTCGGATCGTAAGAGATCCTTGTGTGTCTCAATATACGGATCTACCAAAGAGGAGTTCTGTAGAACTGTGTAGTGCGCTTTATTGAAATAATCATCATCCGTACCAATATATGTTTTCCTCCCTAGTGTCCCCTTTCCGCTTAGTCTCCCCTCATGTCTCGATTCAGGAACACCAATCGAGTCAAGGTCGGGAATAAAGTCAACACAGAACTCAATGACCTCTTCTGTTCCATAGCCCTTGGCGATGCTTCCTTCTGGGCGAGCACGGTTGTGAACATATTTCTTTAGGACTCCCATTAATCTCTCTAAGGGGAACATGTTGTGTAGGAACACAGGACCGAGAGTGAAAATCTCCTTGACTAGGTGAACTAGGAGGTGTGTCATAATATCAAAGAAGGAAGGAGGGAACACTAACTCAAAGCTGACGAGACATTGAACCACATCATTCTGTAGTTTAGCTAGATCAGTTGGATCAATTGCCTTCTGAGAAATTGCATTGAGGAATGCACATAGCTTTACGGTGGCTAGACGTACATTTGGAGGTAGAATTCCTCTTAATGCAACTGGAAGTAATTGCGTCATGAGAACGTGACAGTCATGGGACTTTAAGTTACAAAATTTCTTCTCTGGCACATTTATAATACCCTTTATATTCGAGGAGAATCCAGATGGTACCTTGATGTTGTTTAAGCATTCAAACATGATTTCCTTCTCCTCTTTGCTTAGAGTGTAGCTAGCAGGACGTAAGTAATGGCGTCCATCATCTGTCTTCTCTGGATGCAGGTTGTCTCTTTCTCTTAAACAACGCAGGTCCTGTCGTGCTTCAAATGTGTCCTTAGGCTTTCCATACACACCCATAAAGCCTAGCAGGTTCACACAAAGATTCTTCGTCAGGTGCATCACGTCGATCGAGCTACGGACCTCCAGGACTTGCCAATAGGGTAGGTCCCAAAATATGGACTTTTTCTTCCACATGGGTGCATGACCGTTAGCGTCTTTCGGAATAGGTTGGCTTCCATGTCCTTTTCCAAAGACGACTTTCACATCATTGACCATATCGAGTACATCCTCACCGGTTCGGTTGCGAGGCTTGGTCAGGTGGTCTGCTTTCCCTTTAAAATGCTTACCTTTCTTTCTTACGGGGTGATTTGCAGGAAGAAATCGACGATGGCCAAGGTACACGACCTTTCGACATTTTTTCAAGAATACACCTCTAATATCACCGAAGCAGTGTGTGCATGCATTATATCCCTTGTTTGACTGTCCTGAAAGATTACTTAGAGCAGGCCAATCATTGATTGTTACGAACAACAATGCTCGCAGATCAAAGTGTTCCTGTTTGTACTCATCCCACACACGTACACCTTCTTTATTCCACAAAATGAGAAGTTCATCAATAAGTGGTCTCAGGTACACATCGATGTCATTGCCAGGTTGCTTCGGGCCTTGGATGAGCACAGGCATCATAATGAACTTCCGCTTCATGCATAACCAAGGAGGAATGTTGTAGATACTTAGAGTAACAGGCCAAGTGCTATGACTACTGTTCTGCTCTCCAAAAGGATTGATACCATCTGTACTTAAAGCAAACCTTAAGTTTCTTGCGTCATTTGCAAACTCCGGGAATTCTCTGTCGATTGCTCTCCACTGGGACCCATCAGCAGGGTGTCTCAACATATTGTCTACCTTACGGTCTTCTTTGTGCCATCGTAACAATTTTGCATGTTCTTTGTTTCTGAACAGACGTTTCAAGCGTGGTATTATAGGAGCATACCACATAACCTTGGCAGGGATTTTCTTACGTGGACGTTCGCCCTCAACATCACCAGGGTCATCTCGCCTGATCTTATACCGCGACGCATGGCATACCGGGCATGCATCCAATTTCTCATACTCTTTGCCACGGTATAGGATGCAGTCATTAGGACATGCATGTATCTTCTCTATTTCTAGCCCCATAGGACAGACAACTTGTTTTGCTTCGTAGGTAGTGGCGGGCAATTCATTGTACTTCGGAAGCATCTTCTTTTGGATTTTTAGTAACTCTCCAAATCCCTTGTCAGATACACCATTCTTTGCCTTCCATTGCAGCAATTCTAGTGTGGTTCCCAACTTTTTCTGCCCTGCATCACAAGTTGGGTACAACAATTTCTTGTGATCTTCTAGCATCCGCTCGAACTTGATCTTCTCCTTTTCACTTTCACATTCTCTTTGTGCATCACGAATGACCTGACAAAGATCATCAGCCGGCTCATCTTCTGCGGCTACCTCTTCTTCAGCTTCTCCCATTGCAGTATCATTGAAGCACGCACCATCAGGAATAATATCATTGTCGTCCCATTGTTCTTCTTCATCTTCTTCCATTACAACACCGGTTTCTCCGTGCTTTGTCCAACAAATATAGTTTGGCATGAAACCCGACTTGAACAAGTGTGAATGAAGAGTCCTTGAGCAAGGATATTCCACCGTATTCTTACATATGGCACATGGGCAGCACATGAAACCGTCGCGTTTGTTTGTCTCGGCCGCACGTAATAAAGAATGCACGCCGTCAATGAACTCTTGTGAGCGGCGATCAGCATTATACATCCAATGACGGCTCATCTGCATTACATGACATAAATATCATATTAAAACCTAGATCATAATTAATTATTTATACAACATGCGTGCCACCACAAAAGATACAAATTTATGAAAGCATCGCTACAATGTAGACAATCCCAACTACCACTAAAAGAACTAAAGCTAAAATACATTTCAGGAGCACAAGGATTTCGCGACCAATCTCAACTAAAACAGACAGATCCCCCGATTGTGCAACATCTTTGGGCTTCTTCGGCTGGATCACTGCCTCATTAGCCGCCGTATCTGCCTGTTGTGCAAGATATTTTTGCACGAGTTCAACATACTCTTCCTCCCAGTAGAAGCCTGAACATCGTCCACTGCCATCCCACTGAAATTAAAACAAAAAATTAGAACTTTAATCACAACCATCATGAAAATAGGTATAAACTAACCATAATCATTAAATACGATAAAATAACTCACATTGCGATCCGGACACTTGTAGAAGATACGATCCTTGTTGGGACCCTCCTTCTTCACTCGGTACTCCATCACAATCTTCGTCTCATCACGACACTTGCCGCATGGAATGAGAGGAAGGCCCGGCCTAAGTCGCTTTGGAAACCCATGAGAGGCCGAGGACCCGGAAGCAGTTGCCATCTACTCTCTATACTCATTTTTTAATACACTATAAATTTCTTCTTTTATAAACAAATAAAATTAACAAACTATAAAATTATCTAGATCTCTAAACAATGATATTTTTAATGGTCATTGTGTTCTCGTCTTTTACTGCGGCAGGTAAGTAATTCATATGATATTTCCGCAAATTAACAGAAGAATGGGAATGTACACACATATCAGACTACTACGACGATATCGGGACGTGTGAATAAATAACCATCCGTACTAGTTGACCTTGCTTACGTGATCATCTCGGCGAGCATTTCTCCACCGGACAGCACCGTACTTGGTCAAGGAAGAGCTCCGATTCTATGAGGAAGGGAACACGGTCTCCCACGACCGTTGTCGCTCTCCCTCGTAGAATCAAAGCTCCTCCTTGATGTCCGTTACCGCTCGACAGAGAACATGCTTGCCGAGCTGAACACGGTCCGCAAGTTCAACTAGTACGGATTTTCTATAATTTTCTAACTATTTTCTAAGTTTTTATTTATATATACTACGTTTAGGTACGGTGATTGACAGACTACTACGACGATATCGGGACATGTGAATAAATAACCATCCGTACTAGTTGACCTTGCTTACGTGATCAGCTCGGCGAGGATTTCTCCACCGGACGGCACCGTACTTGGTCAAGGAAGAGCTCCGATTCTACGAGGAAGGGAACACGGTCTTCCACGACCGTTATCACTCTCCCTCGTAGAATCAAAGCTCCTCCTTGACGTCCGTTACCGCTCGGCAGAGAACATCCTCGCCGACCTGAACACGGTCCGCAAGTTCAACTAGTAAGGATTTGCTATAATTTTCTAACTATTTTCTAACTTTATATTTATATATACTTTAACCTTCTTTCATGTAAATATGCAAGCTTAAAGTGATTTTGAGCTCAAATTGCTTACAAATGAAAAAAAAACCACAATAAAGAACCATAAATATATATAGTGAATAAAATGGCATAAGAAAATGGTAAAAAATGAGAGTATGAGATTGGTAACCTTTACAACTGAAGAATCGACGGAGGAATCGAAGAATGGATGGAGGAACAATGGAGGGAGGGAGGAAGCAAGAACACTACTGCAGTGAGCTTCAAAATGTGCTGAGCTCGGGCTCGGGGAGGAAGGAGGAGACGGCCGATTTATAAAGGGCGAACATTTAGTCCCGGTTGATAGATCCAACCGGGACTAAAGGTAACTTTCCAACCCCGGGCGCAGCCACGGCCCGGGAGTAGACCTTTACTCCCGGTTGGAGCCACCAACCGGGAGTAAAAGTATACCTTTAGTCCCGGTTGGTGGCTCCAACCGGGACTAAAGGTCCCTGCCACCTCTGTCTGGCGCAGTAGCCGTTGGGCAGGGGCCTTTAGTCCCGGTTGAAGCCACCAACCGGGACTAAAGGTATTTCTAGTCCCGGGGGCAAAAAATTCCGGGACTAGAGCCCATTTTGGCCGAGGATCAAAGGTCTGTTCTCTACTAGTGCGCTGGAACACGCAGCAGCCCCCGCCACCAAGTGATGCCTGCTCCTGCATGCGCATGCGCATGCGCAACGCTCTGCCAGGAACTGCCGCCAGCGAATCGGAAGCAAAATTAACACAGCCTGCGAATTGGCCTCCGGAAGAACGTTGGCTCCGGCAACCACAAGACCAACCAGCAGCCTAACATGGCGACTAAGACGGTCTCCAATAAGGAGACCTAAACCTAAATATAGGTGCCGCATAGTTCTTTTTGCTATCAAAATCAGACTCCAACGGACGACCCATACACCGTACCCATTTTGCCTACCGGCGTAGAGGATACGCAAAAAAGCATCGCGATTCCTCGCTACGCAAATCTCTTTGTCCTCGCCCGCTCCCCGCACCCTCTCCATCATCGCCCGCTCCGCGCGCCCGCGCCGGCCAGGGCCGAGCTCGCCCGCGGCGGCCGTGGCGGAGCTCCCCCGCGCCCTCGGTGGCCGGCCGGGGCCGAGCTTACCCGCGCGCGCCAGTTTCTCCACCTCTGTTCTTGCTCTGGATAGGGAGCACCTCGTCGATCTCCGGCGCCCGGCCACCAAAGCTCAATTCCTTTGATGGTGAGGCTCTCCAAGCCCTCCTCCACCTTCCTCTAGCATCTATTTCCCTTCTCCCCTCGCAGGCCGTGCTCTCCACGAGCCGTGCCATACAGCCATGGCGGACGAGCTTGAGGACACGAACGCCTGTACCTCGGGAGAGGGAGAGAGGAAGGGGAGGCTTTGCGTCGGCTGTTGGAAACGGTAATTTTTTTTGGGTCCGTGACCTTTCCCTGTGCGGTACCCAAACTACGGTATGCGTCTCGTTTTTAGGTTCGATCGTTGGAGACAGTCTAAGGCCGAGCGAAAAGCAGCAACGGGCGCTAGCTGGGGCGAGAACAACAACTCGTGAGAGGAACCGTGCAGCGGGCTAAGGGTCAAAAAAATAACAATTACTGATATAGCCCCATAATAAAAATTACATTTAACAAATATAATCTTCTTCAATTAGCTGCATAGGAAAAACGAAAGTACCAAGGTACTTTTGCAATCATTGTAAAAGAGCTCTAAGAAAAAAAAGATGAATGCTAGAAATTGTTACATTAATATACCCCTAACCATATGAATTTTGCTTTCTAAATAATTTTCTTTCTAAATAATTATCAACCTCCGCAATTGTATAAGAAAAAACAGCCTAAAATATCATTTGTCACGTAAAAAACAAGAAAAGAATTACTGTCGTACGGGGAAATATCATAGTTTTTTTTTACAAGGTAAAATATCATCGTTTCACGGAATAACGATTTCCCTGCCTCTTGCGTATGGGTCCGGGGCTCGGCCCGGCCAAGACCACATCTCGAGAGTTCCCGTCATTTTGTTTTGTATCAATTTGGTTCACATCTACCACGGCGGCCGCTGCGCCCCCACTCCGGTGGTACGTGCGTGACCGGACTCAGCAGTCGTTGCTAGGGGCGGGACGTCCGGACGGAGAGGTAGCACGTTCAGCGGTCGGGCGGTGCAGCGCGTCTGGGCTCCGTGTTACACCCCTAGACGCCGACGATCGCCGACGACGTGAGCACACAGAGGACACGGATACGGGAAGACTACGAGGATAGGACAACCTCTTCCTTGTTGCCGTTTACTGAATAGTAGAGAGTCTGGTTCGTTCTCCTACGGGTTCAGCACTTATGTGTGATTACAGCACCTGACGACCTAGGTCCACATGGGCCGGCGGAGGTGAGAGGAAGGGGCGCTACGGCACGGTGACGGTGGCGGCGGCAGCGGGTTCGGCAGCCTGACGGCGTCCGCAAGGAGCGCCCAGACTTAGCCAAATTTTGGCCTCCCGCGGGCTCTAGTTTATATACCGGAGGTCATTTGTAGGGGCGGCTCCTGAGTTAGCCGCCCCTACAAATCGATTTGTAGGGACGGTTCCTGAGTTAGCCGCCCATACAAATATTTTTCTATTTATTTTAATTACTAATTCTGTAATTCATTCATATATAAAGAACACAATGTAAATTTATATATTAGTTTTTTTATTATTCTATATATATAAATATATGTATATATAAACAATTTATTATATATACATATAATTCTATATTTTCTTCTTTACAAAAATAATATTTTAAAAATTAAAAATTTGAAATTTAAAACAACTAAAACAATTTTAGGACGCTAAATGACCTAAAAAGAAAATTTTGTAAACATCAAAGTTGTAGAATTCATCAAGATGTACAACTTATATTTTGGTCATCTTTTCATTTGATAAAATTTGTCAAGTTCAAATTTTGAATTTTAATAAATAGCAACTTCAAACAAGATTTTCAAACCTTAAATGATTTCAAATAAGAAAGACATGAACATAAAAGTTGTTGAATACATCATTATCTACAACTTTTATTTTGGTCATCTTTTTATTTCACTAAATTTGAACAGTTCAAATTTTGAATTTTAATAAATGGCAACTTCAAACAGGATTTTGAAACATTAAATGATTTCAACTAGAAAAGTTATGAACATAAAGGTTGTTGAACTCATCATTATCTACAACTTTTATTTTGATTGTTTCTTCATTTAACAAAGTGTTAGTAAACATTATTCATAAATCCACATATCACTTATAGTTTCATAAACTATACGAGAGACATGTTGATTTATAAACAATGTTTACTATCACTTTGTCAGATGAAGAAATGACCAAAATAAAAGTTATAGATCTTGATGAGTTATACAACTTTGGTATTCATCACTTTTTCAGCTGAAATCATTTGGTGTTTCAAAATCTTGTTAGAACTTGTCATTTTTTAAAATTTGAAAATTTAAATTGCTCAAACTTTGTCAAACGAAAAGAATGACCAAATCAACACAATAATTTAATAGGGCATGATTTTAGAAAAATTTAGGAAAAAATCATCATATTTGGAGTTAGTATGAGGGAGAAAGACTAGTTACAAATTTTACCCAGAAATTAAAAAGAAAAATCATAACTATTCATGATGATCAATGATGAACAAGTGTGATTTCTCTTTTTAATCTGTGGCTGAAATTTGTAACTAGTTTTTCTCCCTCATACTAACTTCAAATGTGATGGTTTTTTCTAAAATTTTCTAAAATCAGACTCTATCATTTTAGTCTGGTCATCTATATTTGTCACTAATTTTGGATAATTCAAATTTTGAATTTCAGAAAATGATAACTTCAAACCTGATTTTCAACCACTAAATGATTTTAGCTGTAAATGTGATGAATATAAAAGTTGTATAACTCGTCAAGATCTTCAACTTTTATTTTGGTCATTTCTTCATTTCATAAAGTGTTAAGTGCTTGTTTTAAGTGTTTCAATAGTAGTTCGAACATGTTGCAGTAGTAATAAGTATCTGTTTCAAGTTTCTGCGTGTTACAACTGTTTTAGTAGTAATAGAGTGGACGTCGTAATAGGTTCATCTGGATGTTGCAAAAGATAGTCTCACACACATGCATCATGTAGGTCACTCAACTCTTTCTTGCCAATCGTCTTCTGTGAGATCTTCGAAAAGAAGTAGCACATGCGGGTGATGACCATTTTTAAGAACTCTGACTTTATAGCTCTAATTGCAATAGGTTGAAACACTGTCAACATCACATGACAATCGTGATCCTTGTAGTGTGTTATTGACAAGTCCCTTATCGACACTAGCTTCTTCACATTCGCTGAAAACCTAGTCAGGACTTTGACCCCCCTCAGGAAAGTGCATATAGCTCTCTTCTCTTCTGGTGTTAGGTTGAAGCACGTCGCGGGCGGAGTGTATTTTTCACAAGTATGATAATAAAGGTGAGATAGTGATGCTCATAGAATTTAAACTTGATGAGTAGTTATCTTCCACTGCATGTTTACTTTGAATAATCCATGCATCCACTCTATTTAGTTTAAATTTTTTCATATCAAATACACAACATATTTAGTTCCATGCATATTTTCATTCCACTTGCATCTTTATTAAACAAAAAAATCTCTCACCATGATTATGCTCTTTCATCTCTATTTGAATAAATCTCTATAATGCTTTTATACTACCTTTGTCTGCTATAGTATATGCTTTGGTTTTGAAGTATCTTCATACACCTTTTTAAATTAAGCATGGAGCTTAGTTTAAACTATTTTCCTAAATTGAATTACACATGGTATCTAGTTTGATTCTTAAACTAAAAGATGTGCTGAATTTACTGTCAAAGGCTTTTAAATTAAGCATAGTGCTTAGGTTAAAATGCCTTCCTAAATCAAATTAGACGTGTTGTCTAGGTTGATTTTTGAACCGATAATATGCTTTAGTAGATACTGGTTATTTTTTTGACTAACCCCTGCAGAAAACCCTCAAATTCAATTTGAGAAAGTCCTAAGATGAATTCACATTAGAGATGAATCAAGGCATATGATGAACTCCAATAACTTTGCACAAAGAATTCTTCATGAAGGAAGAACTGTGAGTATCAAGGTTTATTCACTTATCTTTTGTTGCAAGTTATCTTTGCCTTGAACCATGCTAGAATGCAGCGAACACATGAAACATGATAAATAAAATTTATGCTAAAGTAATCCTAAAACTATCCTTTCATTAGCACAAATAAAATCCCTCAAGTAATGGACAATAACATGTATTGCAAATTTGTTGTATTCCCTCGGGTATGTGTCCACTAACATTTTGCAGGGATGAATAAAGATAAGCTATGCCTATTCATGGTTTGGTTTGAACCTGCATACCCAAGCTAAACCACCACTTCAGTTTTGGAACAAAAAGAAAGAAGACGAGTGCCATAAAACGGATCTACAATAAAAGCACTCACACATAGAAGTGGATGGATAAATCAACAGGCTACAAGCAATGTCAAAGACAACCTAGCATTGAGCTTTCCTAAGACTCAAGTTAGGATGCTGATAAGAGGCAGAGTGCAACTGACCTCATATTAGTCAGAATATGCCTTCTTTCATCATCTTTGAAGACACCATCTCGCATGTCAACAGCAAGGACAAGATAATGAGATGCCACTACATCATGACGTGCATCATCATGTCAACAAATATCAGTAATCAATGAGGTCTGTCAATGGTGTCTTGTAAGACTGTTAATGACCAAGATCGCGAGATGGCATCCCTTAGTCATTGGAGATGAAACTTTCATGCAAGTATCAATGAGGTTCCTTCCTTGACCATCAAGACAGCTGGCGTATCTCTATCAAATATAGAACAACATCTCTCCACCATACTACTAAAGGACAAAGACAATCAAGGAGGAACTTGAGTCTATCTCTAATGAGCACCAATTTGTCAACCGAGAAGCAACAAAAATCAAGAAAGGTTGACGGGAGAAGAACATGCTATTGCCTGCATCCTCATCTTCTAGATCAAATGGTGCAAAGAAAAGCTAGATTCAAGGGAGAGGTCCTGCTCAATGGACCTAAAAACCATGAGTCCTCGCTGACAGTGTCGACTGATATAAAAGTCCAAATGTGGGAGAGGAAGTCCGACTTTTCTACAATTGATACAATTCTACTCTTCTTCCTCCTAGGCTCCCGTCGCTCTAGGATGCTGGTTTGCAATCCCTCTGCTCAATATCATTTTGTTTCTATAAGTTTTAAGTTTGAATATGTTTACAAATTTCATACATAAAAATCAAACTTAAGATGTAAAGTAAAATCAATCATTGTGAGAAGAAGTTTTTGTAACAATTGAGGCACATTATTTAAAACATAGGATAAATGTTCTATGCTAATTAAAATGTTAAAATCAACTCTATTATAGCTTAGAAGATGACATTTAGCTCTATGACAGCACTATCCTTGTTTCAATTTATTTGTACATCCCTTTGGGTATGTGTTGTCCACTAATCTTTTGCAGGAATGAAATAATTAATGGAGTAGAAGGTCCAAACAAAATGAAAAGATTCACAAAAGAAAGAACAAAAAGATGGCATCACAAAAGGATGGGAAAGAAGAAAGTGCAAGATAGGAGACAAGATGCTCTTGAATAACTCAAGTTGTGATACTAGTCAACTAAGGAAGGTTTCAAGAAGAAGGAAAGGATCACAACACGACATCTACCTTTTGTCACATGGTGCCATCAAGCTCTAATGACAAAGGTAAAATCTTAAGGTAAGTGGTCATTATTTAAAAGCTTTTCCTTGAAGAAACAAACATGTTTGAGTTACAACTTCACTTGATTCAACCCTTTTAGCCAAATGTCTTTAAATGTTACATTCATGTTCAATTTTCTGATCTTATTAGCCATGTTATAACAGAACAAAGCACATAACATCAATTTTATCATATTCAATGTGCCTATGGATAGAGAAAAATAAATAAAATTTTGGTTCTGTTGGTATTTTCCTACCAACAGAGCCCATGCACTTGATCTCTACCTTGTCTCTATGAGCAGAACACACTTCAAGCAAAGTTCTGAACTTGTCAAACCAAAATCTAAACTCAAAACCAAGACAGGTTTGGCGGAAGAAGGTGACATCACAATTAGAGGCGTCATCACAAGAATCCTCGTCTTTAGAGCAAACCGAGGTACTTGATCAATGAACTTCACAAGACGAAGTCCGGTTTGAAGGACTTAAAACACATAACCCTCACCGAAAGAGCCAGCTTGGAGGAGCAGCACTCCCGTGTATCCAGATAAATATTTCTTTCCTTTGTTTTATTATTTTTAAGTTTGTTTTATATATATGTAAAAAACTGCAAAACCAAAAACAAAATAAATAGTTATAGTTAGTAGTAATGTGTGATCTAAAAAATGAAAATAAAATGGTGTGTCTAGTTTGCTTTAATTTGCTTTTAAGAGTTAAATAAAATAAAGAGAACTCTGAATAATCTCTTAAATAGAAATGATGAATAGTTGCTCTTTTGTAATTCCTTTCAAGTACCTAGTTTTTAGCCTTGAATTTTCCTGAGTTTTGGATAAAACTGATTTGATATAAAGATTTACTCTGAACTTGAAACTCGTGGCAAGCATATGCTTGATCTAAGTCTAGGTAATTGACAGATATGATATAAGAAGGTCTGAGCGGCTCTTTATCGTGTTCCAAGTGACACTAAAATTTTGAAGATTTCTTTTAAAAAAACAAAAAATGCTATGATGAGTTCCTATATGACAAAGCTTGAATTTCCACTAGATCTATACATGTTATTTAGGCTAGAAAAACTTCCACTTATATATTGCTTGCTATGCATTGAGTTTTGTCAAGCTTTGTTGACCCTTATGAAAGGTTTGTCACGCTCTTAAAATCAAGATCACGTACACACCACCCAAATATGCACTACACCTACACTGGGGGTTGGCGCAAAAACATGCCATTCCATTTAGATCCACCCAAAAATATTTTACTCCTACACTGCGGTGAACACAAAAACATGCTTGATAGGTTTCCCATCCACTAGATAAATGCTCTAAGTTTTAGTTGCTATCTCTAAAAGTTTTTGTTGCAGAAAAGAGGCATGGGCTATGCAAAAGGTATTCATAAAAAAAGAAGAAAGAGAAGAAAAGAAAAAATATATGAGAAAAAAATGGACATAAAAGTGTCCGAGATATTTAAAACAATGGGTACTTAGATGCCCGCCTGAGAAAAAGAAAAAAATGAATAACATAGCCCCTGTTCTTAGCAAATATTTCCATGTTTCAAAAGAGAGATATGCTTTCAAGGAGCAAATTAGAATTAGGTTTCCACTATATATATATCCACCATCGATTTATCCACACACATATATATCTTGATTTGATTGTATGACTCATCTCTCTTTGGATCTGTTGTTTGACTTTACAATATATGCATTGCAAGTATGCTCTAGCTTTCTCCCTACCTACGAACTCCACATAAAGCCTTAGTGGTAGGAAGAGAAAAGGCACAATATCATTTTTATGCCTTTGTGAGGATCCACAAATGCCACATATATTGAGAGACTAGAGAGTGTCATACAATAGAAGCTCTAAGTTTTTATTTTAAAAACTTATAAAAACTCCAAAATAATGGTTGAACAAAGAACTTGAGACATAGTGCTTAACTTGATCTTCTATCTTTCAATTGCTCAAGATCTAAGTGAAGGCTAAGAAGCTCCATGGTTGAAGATAATATAGGTATGTTTGAAAGTCAAATCAGTTTATTTTAATCCAGAGGAGAATTTTTGATTGAATGCATGTGTACTGTTAAGGCGTGAAAGCATTGTAGCAACTCCTGATCTATTGTTCAAGTTTAACTTTGCTCAGGGACTTACAAAGGGTAAGTTTGGGGGAACTTGTTGATGGTTGTTAATGTCAATCATAAATCGTCAACATATCCTACATATATACTTAATTCTATCACCAAACATAGGTTTAGGGGTTTAAACTAATAAATTCCATAAGTTTTGGTGAATCTATGTTACAAGAGGATTTAATCAGAAAACTATCAAGGTGGACCTATTTGTTAAAGTAAATCATGTTTATCCGTGATGAAACTGACTTGGGAAGACTCTAGAAGCATCCAGAAGACAACTCACTAAAGATCGAGCCATGACGCTAACAAGGGGGCCAGCCGGCTCCACCATTTGGCTAGCTGGCCTGTGGGCCCCATCTATCAGGCCCTCCTTTGAATGTCGGTTCTCCACAACCTCCTAGATTGCACCTATGCCATCCTTTTAAGTCGGTTTGATCGAGGGTCCAAAATTGATGCTACCCCCTATATATATAGCCATGTACCCCCTCCAGGGGACCCATCCTAAAACCCTAATTTATATCCTCCTCATCAGGATCAGAGCCATCTCTCAAGATGTAGAAGTAGAATAGCTTTAGTTGAGAGTTAAGGAGAGTTGAGCCATGCTCAGGTTCTGAAGAAGTCTTCGGAGGTCGGGTATATCTTTGTATCTCACCTTTGCAAGACTTATGCATTAATATAGTTATCATATCTTAACATGGGATCTCCACTCACATTGAGTTCTTTAGTTATCATATGTGACTAGAGTAGTAATCCGTAGTATAGACATAGTGTCTAGACTATAGGTTGCCTAAGATTGCGCTCAATCCTATGCTTAGTTGTGGTAATCCTAGGGGTCACAGCTCTGTCAGGCCATTGTAATCCACCATGTTAGGATTGGTGTTCGTAGAGCTTTAGATAGCCTTCCCCCAACTATGCTTTCTCACCCCCTCGAGAGTTGAAAATGTACTATTGCACCAAAGTGTTATTGTGTGTGATCGCTATATCTACCTATGAATTAGTTATACCCTATAGAACTAAAGTAATAGAGAAGTATTTAGGAACCTTAAACTCACCTGTTGTTCTCTCAACTTAGCTAGACTGCTCATTTATTTTACCATGGAATTATCTTATGTGTGTGTTATTCATAACTCTTATCATTATCATCACTTACTCTCACTTTAGTTTAGTTGGTATACTAGTTAGTAGATACATGATGGTGAATTATCGACTTCTTTAACCATTGTTTCCCTATGGATAAATACGATACTCTGGAATACTCCCGGGTGAAAGCTACAGCGGTATCCGTGCGCTTGTTGATTTATCTGTGTGCGTTTAAAAATACCAACAAGTACCGTGCTCACCCCACGGGAGCCGCAAAGAACAACACTAGTAGAACGTGCCATTAAGCTACCCTCACTTTTGGGATATGTTTTTGTGGTGCCCAACGTGTGGGCTTGGTGTGGTGCCAATTAGCCGCCGAACTACTAAGTGAACGGTCTACACAATGGGGACTAGCGTGTTGGCAAACACGTGAACCTCGAGATAAAAATCACCGTGGCATCCTTGTCTTCCCATTGGTTTATATCCCCTTTTACACGAGCTTGTATTTACTTTTATATACATTGTGTTTGTATAGTTGCTCTGGTAATTAGTTAGCTTGTGTAGCTTGCTAGTTACCTTCTTACTTGTGTAGCATAGAAGTAGCTCCCTTGCATGCCTAATTTGGTTTGAGTAACCTTGATAGTCACTTTGCTTAGTTTGTGTAGCTAAGTAATTTGCGCAATCTAATTTGGCATTAGTTGCCTTGTTATTGAGCTTAGGTGGCTTTGTGCTTTAGCTTACTAGTATGTGTAGGAGCTCTCCCGTTGCTTGAAGTACTAGTGGCATAGGTTAGGTGAGCTCTAGCTAGCCCGACACCTTAGTTGCTAGTTTAGGATCTTTTTAAGGTGCTTGAGAATATAGATAGAGAGGTGTAGTCTTGGCTAGACCGATAGTTTTAATTCCACATTTGTTTCGGTTAGCCGGCACGATTAATTTTTAGAAAGGACTATTGACCCTCCTCTAGTTCGCTATCTCGACCCTACAGCCTCGCTAAAATACATCCTTGCATCCATCGGACTAAAACCTTATATACTAGGAAACAACATTAACCTCAATGATCATGTTGTCACTCAATCACCAAAATCACTACTTTCCCTTGATAGGTGCCATTTTTCATGCAATTTTCCTCCTTTTTTTGGTAATAGACGACAACACCACTAAAGCAAGCAATAAAATAATACCAAAATGCAATCTACCTACTTGCTTGGGTGCAATGCAAGATCAAGATCATATAGTGTATGAACATTTCATGGGTACTATGTGAATACTCAAAGATAATTTAGAACATCTCATTTATAGTGTATAAACGTCCTAAATACGTCATAAAACATCACATTTATACTATGTGAACATCACATATATTTTATAAAATGTATGGAAAAGTAAAAGATTAAAATAAAAAGAAAATAGTTAATTAGAGTAAAATAACAAGTAAATAAAAAATGAATAACAAATGCTACAGTATATATAATAAAATAAATGAATAACTTAAATATAAAATAAAATTAATAAAAGTTAGAAGAAAACATAAGGGAAAACAAAAAACTAAAAAAGCCACATAATAGAGGAAAGTAGAAAAGAGCATCACATGGGTACTACTCAAACAACCTATACCATGGGACATCTCACAGATACTATACAAATAATCAAAGATACATCTTGGAACATCTGGTTTATATTACATGACATCCCAAAATACACAGTAAAACATCTCATTGACATTGTGTGAATAAACAAAATTACATTATTGAACATCACATGTATACTACATGATCATAGTATCTCATGAAACTCATAAATTTAATATCGTGTAATTAAACAAAAATACATCATCGAACAACACATGTATACTACATGAACACCATAGTATATCATGAAATATAAAAAATATAAAATCTTTAAAATGTTTAGAGTAAAATAAAATAGAAGAAAAAATAAAATCAAATAAAAATAAGAAAAACTATAGAAAATATAAATAAATAAAATATTTTAATAAATAAATAAAAATGGAAAATAACAAAATATGAAAATGAAAATAAATAACTACAGTAAATGCAAAAATAAATAAAAGAAAGATAAAAACATAAAAAATGAAAAGGCGAATAAAAAACTAGGAAATAAAAAGACACGAAAAGTAAAAATAAAATAGAAGAACGGAAAGAAAAAGGGAATAAGAAAAAATAAAATATAAATATAAAATAAAATAAAATAAAAAAGAAAAGATAAAAGGGAAAAGAAAAGAAAAAAAAATACACACGAGCTGCGGATGAACACTACATTTGTTATTGGGCCATGAGAAAGAAGTAAGGCCCATGAAGAAAAACTGGAGGAACAGACGTTCGCTGCCCACGGCTTAGCGGAGGAGCTACGACGAACGCAGCGGCAATACACAAGGAGCACGCGAGGGAGAAGGCCAGTGGCCCCGGAGTCGCAGATCCCTCGCGCCCCTGTGCTGCGTCACGCGCCAGCCATCGCCCTGCCAGTTCCAGGCGACGGCGACTTTGGTGATGCCCATCAGCTGCTCGATGCATTGCCTGCAAGGTTTGTGGTCAGTCCTCTCTTTTTTCCTTCTCCAACCGGCAGACACCAGCAGCGAGTCAGCTATTTTCTCTGCTCTTCCTCCGACTCCAAGCACCAGGGCCAGCCCCTGTTCCTCTCCATCTCCCTTGCAGGCATGAGGCATCAGCGCCCAGGCCACTGACCCACCGTCATACACCTGCGCCTCCAACATCTCCCCTGTCTGCAGATCCATCGTGTTTTTTTTTTTTGGTTTATTTTGCTTGCAGTTAGCCCGTATATCACGTGGTTTCATTTCATTTCCAACTTTTCTCCTTCGTATGGACATCCGTGCTTATTGCACTTGGCCTTGACTGGCAGGTACTGCCACCTGGACACCTGGTTTATGATGCAGCCAGCCATGGAAGCTTGTGCTGCAGCCTGCAGGTGGCTTTGATGGCCACCACTTTTCAGTGTCGTCTCAACGCTTTTCCTATACCCCCTGTTGATTTGGCTTGGTTTAATGATGTCTCTGCTACCGCTCTGATCCATCCATGGGTTCTATGTAAAATAAGAAGAAAGCTTTCTCCGCAACAGCAGTGAAGTGAGTGCAGGAATTGCAGTCTATCTGAAGACCTTTGTTGCAGTCCAACTAGATCATGGCACTTGAGGTGGAGGAACTAACGCGAAAATGCTAAGGATCGCTCATCTCTGCTTCTCTATGTCAATCTGAATTCTGAATCTGATTACTGAAGTATCTTCAATGTGACAAAGCATTCAAACTCATGTCGATTATCATTTGTCCTGCACAAAAGTATGCAGGGTAGGTGACAGTTATTTAGAAATTGCTCTTCGGTTGTCCGCAGGTATCTGAAGGGATAGTGATAGCCTCTCAAGGTATGCATCCAACTTATTGTGAAAAAAAAAATCCAAATGTCATATTTGACAAGGAGAAAAAGCAAATGAAAAAAAAAATACTATAGAAGTCAGGATATTGCAACAGACCAACAACATCCAAGAAAATGTCATATTTCTGTAATTTGTACTGAACATGTAGTGGATGTTCACCTATATAATTATTCACTTTATAATCATTTAAGCTAGGGTACTAGCCTAATATTGAATGCTGCCAGTTACTAGTAGTATAGAAAAGAATGATTATTTTCTGTCCTGCCTCCTTTTCTTTTCTGCACAATATTTGGTGCTTTCATGCACCCACTTATCTATAGTAACCAGTTATGAGTCCCGACGATATTTGGCTTTAATGTTTTCTTTTTTATCTTACATAAACTTGTGGTACACTTATCTATAGTAACTAGTTGTAGGTGCAGGGTCGTTTTTTCTTTCTTTACCGGCACAAATGTATTGAGATAAAGATAAAGATAAGGGTTTGTGTGGGTGTGTTTTGTACTAGGGGTTCTTTACCCTTTCTTTCTTCTTAATATAATGAAGCGTAGCTCTCCTGCGTTTTCGAGAAAAAAAATCTATAGTAACTAGCTTAGATTTAAAAGAATTGTGCCTGAAATCTACCAACTGAAGCACTCTGGTGTATAGTGTAATTCTGGGATATGACTTTGATCTCCCATATATACATAAGATGCAGCACCAATTCCACAATTGGAGAATATGCACATAATTCTTTGTAAAATACAAGGCAAGGGCTTCTGGTTCAGGTGAAGCGTAAGAGTAGTTTGGTCGTTGGTGTATGGAGTAGCTGCTGGTTCACGTTTGGGCACTTCATTTTTTGTCAGATTTCTTCTTTTTAATTTATTCATAGAATCTCCACAAGTACAGTAGGGCTCCCATATCATGTAGAACTGTGTACATATCGCATATGCAATTTGGCAGGCTTAATCTATTTGCCTAATCCACATACATTTTCCTTGTTTCAGAAAATGCCTAACCCATGTCATTTTCCAATACAATTGATTTGGTTGACTGAGCTGATTTACAAGTGATTCTGTCCTGTGGGGGGTACGACTCCGGATACCCAAGGCTGCTCGGCGCATCCCGTAAGACACCGGGAAGATATCCTGAAGATACTACGAGATCTGTTACGATACGTATGATCCCATGATTCCTGTAATCTGTTATTACTTTCTGGTTATCTCCTACATCTAACCGACCTATAACCCTGCCCCCCAGACTATATAAGGCGGGCAGGGACCCCCTCAAAACACACACAATATCATACGATAGCCAATACAAACCAACAGACCACAGGAGTAGGGTATTACGTCGTGCTAACGGCTCGAACCTGTCTAACTCTTGTGTCTCTATTGCCTTTTTGTTCTCGATTACACGTTTCTCTGCCAATCAATCTACCTTCGTGGGATACCCCTCAAAGGATTGCCGATGATATTCTATCAACAGTTGGCGCGCCAGGTAGGGGTGTGCGTGATGTTTCCATGTCGAACAAGATGGTACGTTTTGTAGGCTCTTCGTCCCTCCCACAACCTGGCCAGATCTTCACGGTCAGATCGATCTCCTGGATCATCAACGCTGACAGAGTCGGAGAGCTCATCGAGCCGGTGTAGATCGATTATGCGCTGATCACCCCAACACCTGCGACTGCAGATCCGATCTCGGAACCGCCTCCGAGGTCGTCTTCATTGACAATTCGCTGCCCGCTCTCCCTCTACCTGAGGAGGCAAATCAACAACGACGATCTGATCGCATCCATCGATCAGGTTGGCCAGAAGCTCGTCAATTGCCTCTCCATCGTGGAATCGGCTCTGACCACTCTGGTTCAGCACCGACCACCCTCCGACTCAGATCTATCGAAGGCTGATTAGGAAACTCCAGGGGTTATGGCCCTACCCTTTGGGCTCACCAGTGTCGCCGCCACCTATCAAGATGCCCTAGGGGGCAAATTCGCCGATCAGGTTGGAGATATCCATCCTCTCGCCGACCAGATCGCTGGCCAGCTCTCGCCGACTGTCAACATGCTACACGTCGGCCGACGCCCCGAAGCCTCCCTCCAAACCATCCTGGAGGAAAATCCAGACTCCGAGTCCTAGGGATCTACGGAGACTGTCGTCGAAACCACCGCCGTACAACCTCCTTTCCCTCCCTTCCATGGTGGCGGAATTTTCAATGTCAGCGTCGACAGCCCCCCACGGGATGGGGAAACCGAGAAGGACCTCGCTGCCCGCGTCAATAGGAACATCAACCGTGCACAGCGTCGAGCAAATGAGGCCGCCCTTGTGCTAGACAAGGCTGCTCGCAATGATCAGCTCAACTCACAAGGAAGGCCACGCCCACTCCAACGCAACCTCAACGACAAATTTGTCTATGTTGACGGCCATGACGTCTACAAGACTCCAAGCGCCAACTTGGTTGTGGCTTCCAACGAGCTCACCCGGTTCCCGCAAACACTGGAGGTCGCCATGGTCGATGCCATGCTTAAAGCAGCGCACTGCCAGGTCAACGAGATCCACCAGGATCAGAGACCTTCCTACTCGACGAGCTTGATTGGCCGATCCACCGTGCCAAGATCTAATCGCCGCCCCAGCCGAAGTCGTTTCGCCGACCAGCACGATAACGATGGACAACCTCTCTAGGGGGAGCTAGGGGCAACCACGTCGACCACCCTCGCCAACACGACCAGGATGTCGACCAGGACATCCGAGCGCACCTCAACAATCTCCGAGATGCACGACGACATATCGACGAGCGCCGTTTCCCTCGCCATGAAGAAGAAGTACGCCGTCGTCAAGAATACAAGCAAGAGTTCGGTAATCCAGACTCAGCCCTCTAGCCGATCAACGTCGACAACACCCTAGATCATGACGGCAACGATCCCAAAGGGCCCCGAGCATTCACGAGGGCACTTCGAACACTCCAGTGGCCCCGTGGTTTCAAAATCACTAGGGTTGAGCCCTACGAGGGACGGATGAACCCCACACAGTGGTTACAAGCCTATGCCACTGTTGTGCGGGCCGCTGGGGGAGATACCAGCGTCATGGCGAACTATCTTCCCATCATGCTCACGCCAACTACGATGAACTGGTTCACAAGCCTCGCCCCGAACTCCATCAGATCATGGGAAGAGCTGAAGAAGGTCTTCACTGACAACTACATGGCTACGTGCACTCGGCCAGGCACCAAGCACGATCTAAACCGCATCTACCAGAAGCCATCCAAGCTCCTCTACAGCTACATTAGATGCTTTTTGAGATGAGGAATTCTATTCCCAACATCACAGAAGCAGAGGTCATCTCCGCCTTCATCCGAGGACTCCATCACCGCGACCTCCGCTCCAAGTTCAATCACAAGCCGCCTAAAGGGATTAGCGAGATGATTACGACCGCCGATCAGTACGCCGACGCCGAAGAGGCTAAAGTATATTTCAACGAGGATGCAGGCACTCATCGCCCAACTCGCCGCAGCGACGAGCGACCCGATGACCGATGTCACAGCGACCGCCGCTACGATGACCGCAGCCACCATCATGACAGTGGCCGTGACTGGCTAGAAGGGTCAAAATCTGGTCAATATTGCCGCCGCCGACCAAACCACATCGTCATCACCATTGACGAACCTTGCACCAAGCACAACTACGATGAGCAATACAAGAAGATCCTCGAAGGCTCGTGCCCTCTCCACAAAAACAGCGAGCATAAGATGAAGGACTGCCTCGGCTTGGCTAAGGAATTCCAGACTAAAAAGCTGGACGACGACAACAACAACGGAGCCAGAGGCCACTGACCACCTGGGGGCAACAACAACGCCTTCTAGGATCACGACAAAGTGGTCGCCACCATCTTTGGGGGCCTCGCCACCACCGAGAGCAGAAGAGATCGGAAGCTCACCGCCCGCCGGGTGCTCACCGTCAACGCGGAAGACGCCGTCGCCAACCCCAACTATCGCCCCTAGTCTGAGGTCCCCATTGAAAGGTCCTAATATGGCAAGAGGGGGGTGAATAGCCTATTTAAAAATCTACAAATCAACTAGAGCAATTTGATTAGTATGACAAATAGCGAAATGCAAACTTGCTCTAGCTCTACAAGGGTTGCAAGCCACCTATCCAACAATTCTAGTTGCAATGATTACTAGGCACACAACTTGCAATGTTACTACTCACTAAGAGCTCTCAATCTTGCTACTCTAAAGAGCTCCACTAGATGAACTTAAAATAACAAAGCAAGCTCTCAATTCTAATTACACTAAAGAGTTTGCCACAACTAGTTTGCAAGAATATAAATGAGTGAGTAGGGTGATTATACCACCGCGTAGAGGAGTGAACCAATCACAAGGTGAATATTAAATCAATCACCGAGAGAATACCAAAGGGCAAGAGACAATCAATTTTTCTCTTGAGGTTCACGTGCTTGCCGACACGCTAGTCCCTGTTGTGTCGACAAACACTTGGTGGTTCGGCGTCTAAGAGGTGTTGCATGAACCTCGTCCACTCAATTGGACACCGCAAGAACCTACCCACAAGTGAGGTAACTCAATGACATGAGCAATCCACTAGAGTTACCTTTCGGCTCTCCGCCGCGGAAGGCACAAGACACCTCACAATCACCACGATCGGAGCCGGAGATAATCAACAACCTCCGCTCAACGATCCTCGCTACTCCAAGCCATCTAGGTGGCGGTAATCACCAAGAGTAACAAGTGAATCCCACAGCGAAACATGAATGCCAAGTGCCACTAGATGCAATCACTCAAGCAATACACTTGGATTCTCTCCCAATCTCACAAAGATGATTAATCAATGATGGAGATGAGTGGGAGGGCTTTAGCTAAGCTCACAAGGTTGCTATGTCAATACAAATGGCCAAGAGAGTGAGCTTGAGCCGGCCATGGGGCTTAAATAGAAGCCCCCATGAAATAGAGCCGTTGTACCCCTTCACTGGGCACAACACGGGGTGACCGGACGCTCCAGTCAGATTGACCGGACGCTCCGGTCAGATCGACCGGACGTAGGACCCCAGCGTCTGATCACTCGATGCTTGCCATGTGTCATCGGCTTCAATCGCCAATCGCCCGATCTCAACGGTCAAGTGATGACCGAACGCGTCAGTTAGAAAGTGACCAGACGCAGGACCCCAGCGTCCGGTCATTTCCAGTAAGGTTCCAAACACGAAATTTCATGAGTCCGGTCATGCTCGACTAGACTCACCCGACGTCCGGTCACTCAACGTTTCCTCTGTGCGCCTCACGTCAGCGTACGTCCACACTGACCGAACTTAGACCATGAGTGTCCGGTCAGTTTACATGCCAGCGTCTGATAACAAGACCGAGACCGTGTGCTTACTGCTGTCACTGACTGAACTCTGAACCCAGCGTTCGGTCACTACACCACCAGCGTCCGGTCACTCTGTGAACCCCTGTCTTTTCTGTATAGGGCGCCAGTGGCACCATCGAACTATCCGCACTCTACGAGCAGACACTCCACCGGTGAAGTTTCTAACCCTTGCTCAAATGTGCCAACCACCCAGTGTATCACCTTGTGCACATGTGTTAGCATATTTTCACAAATACTTTCAAGGGTGTTAGCTCTCCACTAGATCCTAAATGCATATGCAATGAGCTAGAGCATCTAGTGGCACTTTGATAACCACATTTCAATATGAGTTTCACCCCTCTTAATAGTATGGCTATCGATCCTAAATGTGATCACACTAACTAAGTGTCTCGATCACTTAAAACAAAATGGCTCCTACTATTTATACCTTTGCCTTGAGCCTTTTATTTTTCTCTTTCTTCTTTTCCAAGTTCAAGCATTTGATCATCACCATGCCATCACCATCGTCATGATCTTCGTCATTGCTTCGCCACTTGGAGTAGTGCTACCTATCTCATAATCACTTTGATAAACTAGGTTAGCACTTAGGGTTTCATCGATTAACCAAAACCAAACTAGAGCTTTCAATCTTCCCCTTTTTGGTAATTGATGACAACCCTTACACAAAGATATGAGTTGAAATTTAATTGAATCCATGTTGCTTGCCTAAGCATATTTACCATGTGTAAAGAATATGGACAAGTTTTATGAATCCTAAATGGTAGCAATTGCTCCCCCTACATATGTGCTAAGAGTTTGGATTGTAGCTTGCACATATGCTTAGATAGGAAATATAGGAGACAATGTCTACCAAATGATGCTAAGGTATAAGAGATGGCCCTTTGAAGCATGATACCAATCGGAGTGCACCAATATACCTTCCTTAGCACCATTAGTAACTAGACATACACAAAAACTAGAATACCCCATGAGATCAACATTACAAGCAAGGGTCTAGTCTCCATAGAATGAACATAAGTCTAGTTACTTTAGCCTATGCATGCTAGTTTTTTCATTTCGCCATTCAAGCATATAACTAGCATACACCACATAAGCATGGATATTGAAATTTAGAACTTGTGCCATGCAAGCAAATATATGAAATGCACATTTAAATGCAACAAACAAGTTTATGAGCTTGCTCCCCCTACTTGTGTGCATTTTTTATTGATCCCCTTACAATCTCATTTTATTTGTTTTCATTTGTTTGCTCCTCCTATCTTACTATCTTTGTGAATTTCTCTCCCCCTTTGTCAACAATTAGCACAAAAGGTGAGCTCAAATTATAGATAAGTTAGGGTGAAACCATGTGAAATGAGGATCATTTTCCCAATTTGGTTCAATCTAGATTACTTGCAAAAGATATTTAACTCGGTTTGATCCAAGGACAAGCTTCTTCACACCTCTAATTAAGGGTTATCTTGTACCATGTTGAGTTAAACACTTATAGCTTATTTTCTAGATCAAACACTAGGTTTACAAGCCCACAAACATGTCATATGCTACCACTAGATCATTTCAAACATGTAACACCCCAGGTGTTTGGCTTCCACATTTGCACTTGCATTTCATGAACATGAGCATCATTCATTCATTCATAAGCTTATATCACATGAAACATGATTTTGAAACATGGCAACGTGTTGCATATTTCATGTGTGTTGTTTCTTGTATGAAATGAAAAGTGTGCAACACTTAAGTGCAACATGTGCAACTCACTTTAGGGAAATATGGTTAGTTAATACTATGCAACAAGATCATGAAACATGTGAAACATGACTATGAAACATTTGTAACATTTCATGTGTTTTTCATTGTTTCAGTACATACGATGCTTGATTCTTGTGTGACCAAGGTGTGGTGTGGCTAATAATTCTCTTAAACAACTTAGTGACACCTAGAATGCCATTTGGAACATTGTTCATATTGATCATGTTGCCTAAATAGGATTTCAAAAAGTGGTTTGACTTGTTTTGACCCCTAAACCCTTTTGTTTGACTATTTAAAAAGTGTAGCTTAGGATGTTTGCATGTCTGAGCAACCTAAAACAAAGTTGTAGCAAATTTGATAAGGAACAAACTTTGTTTAGAAGCCAAGTCATGAAAATGTGCACAACATGTTCCAAAAAGGACCCACAAGTCAGCATTGAAGGTTGATTTAACACTTGAAAATTTTTCTAAGTCCTAAATGCAGTTTCAGTTTAATTGAGCCAACTTTGGCTTGATACAACTCATGATCAATGGAGAATTAGCTGTTGATTTCTCAAGCATTGTTGGAGCCCTATCTTAACTCTACAACTTTCATGTACATTTCTTCCACTAATTTGTCACGGTTTAAGAGATCAAATGCCGTCAAGTCTCACTATCAGGCGTCGAACGTTAGCTGAATCGATGCTACAATACCTGGCCGGTTTCAAAAAATCACCACCGCGTGGCGCCACCCATCGCCGATCGCCTGAACGCGTAGCCACGCACCACGGGCGTCCTGGCACGGCCGGCCATGACGTGAACCCCCCCCCACGTGCCTGCCAACCAGCTCGCCAGTCCAAT
The DNA here is from genome assembly GCF_019320115.1 of Miscanthus floridulus. Taxonomy (NCBI): domain Eukaryota; kingdom Viridiplantae; phylum Streptophyta; class Magnoliopsida; order Poales; family Poaceae; genus Miscanthus; species Miscanthus floridulus. Next base: position 46,153,648 of record NC_089588.1, read on the forward strand.
TTCCACTTCCTTCGCTCGCCCGAAGCTCCGCAACAACAGCCGTAGCAACTCCGATGAGCTCGTGCTCGCTCGCCGCCGCAAAAACGCGAACTACGTCTTCACCATAGCTCCGCCGTGTTCTCCTCTACCACCTCCACCTCTCAGCCAAGCCGATTAGGTCTTGGTAAGGGCGCATTGGCCGTTTCCACCACCGCCCGCCATGACGGGGTCTCGCCGGAGTTGGAGCTCTACGCGGCCAACTACAACCGAGGCTTTCCCGTCCTCTTTTCTTTGCTTGGGTAGCATAGTAGTGACCTCCTGAAGCTCGTACCGAGCTCGGTTGAGGCAGCCATGGCTTGCCGTCACCGGTAGCTCACGCCGAAGCTCTGCCGTGCTGCCATCACTGGCGACGAGCCCCCTCCGCTAGGTCTTAGGTCTTGCCACTTGCACCAATCAGTTCCTCTCATCACGTAGAGCACGTAGGTGGCCTTGGTGTTGCCGGAGTCCTCACCGTCGGTGAGCAAGACCACCGCCGCGCCATCGAACGCGGCCTCCTCTGTTCTGTATCACTGACGAGTGGGGTCGGCTAACACCCGGGTCCCATGCGTCAGTGACTATTTGTTCAAAAGGATAGTTCAAATTTCCAGTTTTGAATGCTATTTTGTAAATTTGGTAACTCCAAATGTGTAGATCCAAATGGGGTGATTCAAATTTTGTTAGACTCACAGTGAGGTCTAGTATTTAAGAAAAATATGATATGAGCATGTGATGTAGAAATTTTGGATGAATTAAATAGGAACTTGAAATGTGTTTTCAAATGCATGCAAACTTGTTTGAATTATATCTTGAGTTTCTGTTATCCAAAAATTATGAAATTTTGTGGGTAAGCTAGTCTTGCTTAGTAGAAGCTCTGGTTAAAATTTGAGAGTCATTACATGTAGGGGTTTTGAGTTATAGATTTTCCTTTTATCATTGATGGATACTTGTGTGAATTTTTGTAAATTATCTAGGAATCCTATGACCATGAAACTTGGTGGGTATTATCTTAGTACCTTAAGAATGCTAGGAAAAATATGAAATCTGTTGCTTGACACTTTTCACTAAGGTTTCCTAATTATGCCATTTTAAGCCATTATGCCCTATCATTTTTGTGTAGGCTGTTATACTTACTCAAATGGTGTGAAATTTTAATGGTAGTCTACTTAGAGCATGTAGTATCTACTATAATTTTTGTAGATTTAATGGTGTAGTTTTCATATATGTTTACCATTTCCTCTAATTAATTAAATAAATTAAGAAAGGTATGTAAAGAAATGTTTTGGTGATGAACACCCTACTTTATGGTGTTCTTGTGATATGTGTAATAAGTGAGTAGAGTTATTTTTGTCAAATTATTTGTTTACATCACAAGTTAATAATTATTTGTTGGTATGAGGTCCCTCTGGACAGATCTGGGGACTTTATAAAGTTCCCCATGATATTTTGGTTTGCTATGAATGTGATGAATACAAAAGTTGTGGATAAATTATGTATCTAGCTCTTGTCAAAATTTGAGGGCATTTGGCCTAGTAGTTTGGGAACTACAGCTGTTTAAAGTTAGGTTCCAGTTTTACCTACTCTCTGTCTTGTGTGGACAGATTTCTGTTGATTAAAGAATTCGACCTAGTAAAGTGTCGAATCATGCTTTGAGGTCTGAAAATGAATTGTAGACAAATTCATAAGCTTTCCAAATTGTCTTGTTGCATGTCATTTGGATTTATAAATCTCCAGTTATGGCTAGTTTACTGTACCGCTACATAGTCTTCATTTTGATGAAATACAAATGCTTGAGTGTATGCTTGATGCAATGTTCTCGTTGATTGTTTAGGGGTTAGCCTAACTTGAGAATATGCTTAGGTGCAGGTGCTAGGTTATTAACTGAAGATGAGCAATTATACATTAGGTTGTATAAACTTGGTAAGTAAAGTGATTTGAATAGGGCTTAAGTTGGAATATGCAGACTACAGCGAACATGTGCATTCCCCGAGCATCCCTGGCATTCGTTCATGTGCATCCATGATATTTATCTTGCGCATTCATGCAATAGGTGTGCCGGAGGGAGTGACGTTGCTGGAGTTCGAGGGAGCCAACCAGGAGGAGGAGCCCGAGGTGCAGGAAGCCGACGAAGCAGCCGCCGCGGAAGAGTTGCCCGAGTGCCCTGACCACCAGCCTTCCTCGTTCCTGAAAGGCAAGCCCCGGAGCATATTAAGCCTCCCATGTTTTTACAAATACATTGAGTATCTTTTATTCGTTGATGATGCATTAAGTATAGGAATTTGTTGGAACCAATTGCTGCATTATATATCACTCCTTGTCCAGATATCGCACTGGAATCCTATTTAAGTTCAGGAACGGGTTAAATGCTTAGCCATGCTTAGTGCGGTAGAAGTCAGGTGATTTCCTGTCACCTCCGAACTTTAGGATGAGGTGGATCACGGTTGGCTATATTTGCTATCGTGGAAAAGAACCGTGTTAATAATGAATTAAGACCGGGCGGAGTCTTGTGTAGCTTTGGACATAGTGACTCCGTCTGAGTCGTTTAAGGACCGATACGCTGTACGTCCTTATGTCATATTGAACGCAGCCTAACACTTAGCTGGCTAGATAAGTCGTTCCGACCATGACGCCTAGTAGCTCGGTTCAGGCCGGGGACGCGAGCAGGGGTCCGCAATCTGGATGGAAGTAAGGATGTGCAGGGAACCATTGGCGTAAGCCCAAAGGCGGGTTAAGTCACCGAGCACTCATGGCAGAGTGGTTCTCTAATTTTGCGGCACTGTTCGAACTCGCGACTTCTAAATTGTACCAACGGTGACTTGTTTGCGACCCTGACGGGGGAAGCAGGGTTTGTGTTAGGAATACCCCTCTAGCTGGATAGGAATCGATTCGAATCACCGTCTCTCCCGGATAGTGAGAACTTGACTGAGCAGCGGCAACGTAGATTCAATTAATTTAACGATATGGTTAAATGGATGATGATGATAAGGTTGCCACAATGTATACTTGATATGGTTATTAATGTTTGCACCCTAATAAAATGATTGCTTAGTACAGGTGCTAATATAGATGACAGGTTAATGGCTAAAAGACACTGCTAGTTTAGGTTAAGAGTTGATCATTATTACTTATGCTTTTCTGCAAAAAGAAAGTGTCAGCTAGATCCACTAAATTAAGCTATGTATAATCCTTGGTGTCGTTTGTTTTGGTTTTCGACGGGTAAGTCTAGCTAAGTACATTCTCGTACTCAGGGTTTATTCCCTCTTGTTGCAGATAACCTTCTATATCAGGGATTCTGTAAGTATTGTCTCCACCCGGCGGGTGATGAAGACTAGATCATGGGCATGATCTCCATTTCTCTTATCTGAATGCTTTTGCGGGATTGTGATCAGTGAACCAGTATTTGTATTTGAACTCGGGTGTGTAAGTCAAACTATTTGCTTCTGCATGTTTTACAAGACTTGTTTTGTAATAACGATGACTCTGTGATGATGTAATCTATTTGCGAACGTCTACGAAATGTTGTAACGTACGATATGTTATGTTGAATCACTGTGATCTTGGTTGTATGCAAGTTGGTTTGAAATCCTTCGAGATTTCAGTTGACTACCGGGTTTATATGGGCTCAAGTTCGAGAATTTGATCGTTTCGACGATTGTTTTTGTACTTGTGCTCTTATAAATTGGTCGGTTCTGTGATAGCTGGCATCAGAGCTAGATTGAACATTAAACATGTCTTACGGCTATTTAAAACAAAAGCTTTTGTTGTGAAAACTGTTTGCCAACTCATAGTTATATATAAGTGTTCAAAAATCAAAATTTTTATGGTGTACTGGTGATCACATCCCTTGTAGCCCACTTAAGGACTTCTAGGTGGCTTATATATATAATTACTAACTTGGGGGAAATTGATTGTTTCTATTTCGTCGTCCATGCAGCGTGATATTGCATGGGTGCCATTCGTTGAATGGTAATGTATGGATCAATTGCCTCTACGCCAAGGTAAGCGTGAGTTGCGAGAGCATGACCGTCCAACCGTCGGTCTAGGGGAGAGCTAGTTGTGGTTACTAGAGTATTTACATGTTGCATACATGTATATATGAAGGTACTTAATTGTGGGTACATTTGTCGGGTAGTTTGGATACCGAAGTATATATATCTGGGGATGTATATATGGAGAGTATCTTAGTACTACTTGTGTAATTAGCATTATATCTTGTTGGGTTGGGCTGCAATGAAGTTTTATGTAGGTACGCTAACAACGCACCGTGTAGATCGACTAGTTACCACTAATTGAGAGAACGTATGTATGCCACCGTATATTCCGCTAAAACTTAAATTTTCTTAGGTTTGTGAGGACGTACGGAACGAGCATGCATCATATTCACTCATGTCATTTATATTGCATTATTCCCTCCCTTATAATTGCTTATCCCAAGTATTAAGTGCTAACTCTCAGAAAAATAATCCTCTCACATGAATTGCATCCCTTTTTGATACAGATGGCCGCGCCCGTGTTTCCTACTGGTAGCAGCACCTTTTTGGACCAGTTCGGTACTCCCACTTTGTTCTGGAGGGTGCTCAGTTCAGTTGGGTACCCGGAGGCACCCAGCTACACATGGAGGCAGGCGGTACCATTGGGAGATGTACCATGGTACGTCGTGACCTTTATCGTGCCGCAAAACCCCACAAGACCATTGTGGCATGGGTGGAGCATTGAGACTGATGGGCAAAGCCCATGGGAAGCCACTCAGGTTGCTGCCCTTGATGTGCTGATGGATATAGCATAGAGCTTTGGGGATGAGTTAGTGGGTGGACCAGCTTCATCCATTCCCCGAGTGTCTCCTACTGAGGCTGAGTGGACTCAGGACGTTGGTCAGGCCTTGGTTCGAGGCCGTGGCGAACGTGTGCAGAGCGACAACGCTGGAATGAGTGCTATGATGGCAGTCTTGAAGCTTTGTCGAGTCAGGCAAAACACCCTTTCTAGTGCGCTAGATGAAGCTGGCAAAGCAATGGCAGCCCAACACAAGTTTAGGTTGTGTGCCTGCAAGTATCGCCGCAGGGCGAATGCATGTGGGAGAGCTCAGCAAGAAGTTGAGGAGATTCGCGGTATTGCAAATTATCGTTTGCAGCAGTGGGGTCAAACAGCACGCGAGAGAGACGAGCTTCATAACCAGCTGATGAACCTCACTATTGAGAGAGATGAGGCTGCACAAGAATTGGATCGTGTGACCCGTCACAGAGATGCAGCTTTAGAGTTAGCAGAAGAAAGACGTCAGGGTTGGATTTTGGCTAACCACAACGCCTTTCAAAGGGAGCAAGCACTACAAGAACAGCTTGAAGAGCTCCAGGTTGAGCACCATCAACTGCACAACCGTCTGTTTCCTATTCCTCACCCCATACCAAGGTATCCAAATGTGGGTGGTCCTCAAGTGATTGAGGCCGATGACAAAGAAGAGGACGTGCAGATGGATGACAATGCAGCTGAGCCTGCAGATGAAGAAGAAGAGGAAGACCCAGAAGAAGTCCAAGGTGTCTCCAATGTGGACAGCGATCACTTCGACGAGTAGTTCGTTAGCAAGTCTCACTAGTTAAGTTTTTGCAGTCATTGATGTAATGAACTTAAGTACGAAGACTGATGTTGAATGTACATTTTTAATTTGAACTTGGCATGTAATGTACTTTAATTCACTCCCTTCGGGATGTGTATCGTAATGGTTAAGTTTAAAAACTTGTCATGTTGGAATGCACTGCGTATGGCGCTAGTAATCTACTTGATGATGTGGTGATTGGAGAATGAATTATTGCCTCTGTTTATTGTATGAAGTTTTCATTCTCGTCAGTAAATTCAGTTTGGCATAGTTACATTGTTCCTCTCCAATATGCTAACATCATCAATAATTACTGGTTGCGCATTGTGCAGATGCCTCGTACTCGTTCCACCGGTGCGGGTGATGATGATGATCTTCCACCGCCACCACCACCCACACCAACGGAATTAATAGCAATGCTTGTGGAAGGACAGCGCACTATGGCCGAGGCCCTCCGTACGATTGCGAATCGGGATGGCCGTGGTCCACGCCAAGGACCGGAACCAAATCAATACAGTGATTTCAAGGATTTCCTTGACACGAAACCCCCGATCTTCAAGGAGGCTGAGGAGCCCCTACAAGCTGATGAGTGGTTGAATACTCTCGAGCAGAAGTTCCGTCTGCTCTGCTTGACTGAGGTGCTGAAGACTGAGTATGCATCTCACCAATTGCATGGGCCAGCTGGCATTTGGTAGAGTCATCATCGGTCCACTATGCCCGCTAATGCCCAAATCACTTGGGATCAGTTCAAGTCTGCTTTTAGGGGAAATTACATTCCTCTTGGTCTCATGGCGATCAAACATACAGAGTTCATGAAGCTGACCCAGGGGAACAAGAGCTTGAATGAATACCTATAGGCTTTCAACAACCTTGCAAGGTATGCTACCGAGTTTGTGGACAATGATGCCAAGAAGATTGCTAGCTTCAAGTGGGGACTTAGCCCCAAATTGATGAAGACCGTGGGAAATTACAAGTGTGCTCTTTTTAATGAGTTTGTGAGTGATGCCTTATCGCAAGAGAACAACAATGTTGTGTATGCGGCTTCGAAAAGTCGTAAGAGGGCCTATGAGGCGAGCGCCTCACAATCCAAGGCTCCCATCGCACCGAGGGCTCCATTCCGTCCTCCAGCGTCAACCGTAAGTTTCACCCACCGCTGAAGAAGAATCCCGCCAAGACTGGGTTTCGCAAGACGTTTATCGTTGCTCTTCCCAAGGGCACTACCAGTCAGGGCAGTTCCAATGTGCCGCCCAGCAACATGCCGTGCTGGAATTGCAACAAGCCAGGCCACTGGTCGAGGAAGTATCCTTACCCTAAGAAGAACAACTACCAAGGTGGCCGTCAGGGGCAGGTGAACCACACTAATATTACTGAGATTCCTTTAGGAGAGGTAGTGACTGCTGGTAAGTTTCTGATTGATCAACACCCCGCAGTTGTACTATTTGATTCGGGTGCTTCGCATTCCTTTATTAGTCCAGCATTTGCATCCAAGTTTATGCAGAAAATATATACTATTGAGGGTGAGGGTTATTGTATTAGAGCTGCCAGTGGTATTATCCCAACTAAGCTGGTAGTTGGGGACATACAATTTGAGATAGAGGGGCGAAGTTATCAGGTGGATCTGGTAGTTTTACCGGGGCTAGGTATCGATGTGATATTGGGAATGAATTGGATAAGCCGTCATGGAGTGCTTATTGATACATCGACTAGGGTAGTCATGCTCAGAGATCCTGGTAATCAGGAGGGTTTTCTAGTACAGTTACCCCGAGACATCAATCTTTCTTGCACGACCAATGCGGTGCAAGCAAAGTCTTTGGCAGATATCCCTGTCATGTGTGACTTTTCGGATGTTTTTCCCGATGATTTGCCTGGATTGCCCCTGGATCGAGAAGTGGAGTTCAAGATAGAGTTGCTTCCTGGTATAGCGCCCATCTCTAGAAGGCCATATAGAATGCCTCCCAATGAACTAGCCGAACTTAAGACCCAGTTGAATGAACTTCTAAAGAAAGGCCTTATCCGTCCTAGTTCATCTCCGTGGGGTTGCCCAGCTATCTTTGTGAAGAAGAAGGATCAATCCCTACGCATGTGTGTAGATTATAGACCCTTGAATGCAGTTACAATCAAGAATAAGTACCCTCTGCCACGCATAGATATCTTATTTGATCAGTTGTCTAAAGCTAAAGTCTTTTCCAAGATTGATTTGAGATCTGGTTATCATCAAATCAAAATTCGGCCTGAGGATGTCCCAAAAACTGCATTCTCTACAAGATATGGTCTGTATGAGTACCTTGTTATGTCTTTTGGATTGACCAATGCCCCCGCACATTTTATGTATCTGATGAATTCGGTGTTTATGCCCGAGTTGGACAAATTTGTGGTGGTATTTATAGATGATATCCTAGTTTATTCTGAGAATGAAGAAGATCATGTTGAACATTTGCGGGTGGTTCTCACTAGATTGTAGGAACACCAGCTGTATGCAAAGTTCAGCAAATGTGAATTTTGGCTTCGTGAGGTACCTTTTCTTGGACATGTGTTGTCCGATGGTGGAATTATGGTTGATCCCACCAAGGTGCAAGAAGTGTTGAACTGGAAGGTTCCAATCTCGGTGCATGAGGTTCGGAGTTTTCTGGGGTTGGCTGGCTATTATCGTCACTTCATCCCAGATTTCTCTAAAATAGCCAAGCCTATGACTCGATTGCTGCAAAAAGACATGAAGTTTGTCTGGACTCCTGAATGTGATACGGCTTTCCACACCCTACAAACTCTTCTAACTTCGGTTCCGGTTTTGGCACAACCGAATATCGAGAAACCTTTTGATATGTTATGCGATGCATCAGGTATTGGGTTAGGAGGTGTTCTTATGCAAGAGGGTAGAGTCATTGCTTATACCTCTCGCCAACTTTGGAAGCATGAAGTTAATTATCCAACGCATGACTTGGAACTCACTGCTGTTGTTCATGCTTTGAAGGCCTAGAGACATTATTTGCTTGGCAATGTGTGCAACATTTACACTGATCATAAAAGTCTCAAGTACATCTTCACTCAACCAGAGTTGAATATGCGTCAGAGAAGATGGCTCGAGTTGATCAAGGATTATAACCTCCAAGTGCACTATCACCCTAGCAAGAGCGGATGCCTTAAGCAGGAAATCTCATTGCCACTCTTTGATTGAAAGTGACATCCATTTGTCAAAGCTCCTTCATCCTGCAGTCCTTTATAACATCGCTGTCAGTTGTACTCTACAGAGTCAAATTATCGAGCTACAGAAGACAGATGCCGGTGTGTTTCACATCAAGCGCAAGATGAAAGAGCAAGAAACCAAACATTTTCGAGTAGATGAGGAAGACGTGTTATGGTTCAAGGATAGGTTGGTGGTTCCGAAGGATAGAGAGCTTAGAAATCAAATCATATCCGAAGCCCATTCCTCTAAATTATCTATTCATCCTGGTAGTAGCAAAATGTATCATGATTTGAAGCCTCGATTTTGGTGGACCAAAATGAAGAAAGAGATAGTCGCTTATGTGGCTAGGTGTGACACTTGTTGTCGGGTTAAGGCTGTGCACATGAAAGCTGGATTACTTCAGCCACTCTCTATTCTAGGTTGGAAATGGGAGGAGATCAGTATGGATTTTATTGTTGGACTCCCTACTACGCAACGGAATTTTAACTCCATTTGGGTGATTGTAGACCGTCTGACCAAGTCTGCACACTTCATTCCTGTCCGCATAGACTTTCATCCAACCGACTACGCGGAGTTGTACTTCAATCAGATAGTCCAACTTCATGGGATCCCTCATACTATTGTCTCGGATAGAGGACCACAGTTCACTGCTCGCTTTTGGGAGCACTTACACAGATTATTAGGAACTAAGCTAGTAAGAAGTTCTGCCTATCATCTGCAAACCAATGGGCAAACTGAACGAGTGAATCAAATCTTAGAAGATATGTTGAGAGCATGTGTCATCTCGGCTAAGGGCTCATGGGAAAAATGGTTGCCCCTAGCTGAATTCTTGTACAATAATAGTTATCAAGAGAGCATCAAGATGGCACCGTTTGAAGCTTTGTATGGCCGAAAGTGTAGAACCCCATTAAATTGGGTAGAAGCCGGTGAAAGGAGATATTATGGAATTGATTTTGTTCAAGAAGCCGAAGAACAAGTCTGTACTATCCAAACCCACATGGCCGTAGCTCAAGCTAGGCAGAAAAGTTATGCTGATCGACATAGAAAACCTATTGAGTTCGAAGTTGGAGACTTCGTTTATCTGAAAGTCTCACCCATGAAGAGTGTCTAACGCTTTGGTGTGAAGCGAAAGCTTGCATCGAGATATGTTGGTCCATTTGAAATCATTGGACAAAGTGGTAAGGTGGCGTACAAGATTCAATTACCTCCTGAGATGAGTGCTATCTTCAATGTCTTTCATGTATCCCAATTGAAGAAATGTCTTCGCGTCCCTGAAGAGAGAGTTCCATTGGGGGATATCGAGTTAAAATTTGATTTGACCTTTGAAGAAAAGCCGGTCCGAGTGATTGACACTCGTGAGTGAGTGACTCGGAGTCGGGTGGTCAAGTTTTACAAAGTCATGTGGAGTAATCAGGGTAGTGAACGCGATGCAACGTGGGAAAGAGAAGATTATTTGAGGGACAGTTATAAGGAATTCTATCAACAATGGTACGCTTTTCAAATCTTGGGACGAGATTTTTATAAGGGGGGAAGGCTGTAACACCCCAGGTGTTTGGCTTCCACATTTGCACTTGCATTTCATGAACATGAGCATCATTCATTCATTCATAAGCTTATATCACATGAAACATGATTTTGAAACATGGCAACATGTTGCATATTTCATGTGTGTTGTTTCTTGTATGAAATGAAAAGTGTGCAACACTTAAGTGCAACATGTGCAACTCACTTTAGGGAAATATGGTTAGTTAATACTATGCAACAAGATCATGAAACATGTGAAACATGACTATGAAACATTTGTAACATTTCATGCGTTTTTCATTGTTTCAGTACATACGATGCTTGATTCTTGTGTGACCAAGGTGTGGTGTGGCTAATAATTCTCTTAACCAACTTAGTGACACCTAGAATGCCATTTGGAACATTGTTCATATTGATCATGTTGCCTAAATAGGATTTCAAAAAGTGGTTTGACCTGTTTTGACCCCTAAACCCTTTTGTTTGACTGTTTAAAAAGTGTAGCTTAGGATGTTTGCATGTCTGAGCAACCTAAAACAAAGTTGTAGCAAATTTGATAAGGAACAAACTTTGTTTAGAAGCCAAGTCATGAAAATGTGCACAACATGTTCCAAAAAGGACCCACAAGTCAGTATTGAAGGTTGATTCAACACTTGAAAAATTTTCTAACTCCTGAATGCAGTTTTAGTTTGTTGAGCCAACTTTGGCTTGATACAACTCATGATCCATGGAGAATTAGCTGTTGATTTTTCAAGCATTGTTGGAGCCCTATCTTAACTCTACAACTTTCATGTACATTTCTTCCACTAATTCGTCATGGTTTAAGAGATCAAACACCGTCAAGTCTCACTATCAGGCGTCGAACGTTAGCTGAATCGATGCTACAGTACCTGACCGGTTTCAGAAAATCACTGCCACGTGGCGCCACCCGTCACCGATCGCCTGAACGCACAGCCACATGCCACGGGCATCCTGGCACGGCCGGCCACGACGTGAACCCCCCTCCCCCCATACGCCTGCCAACCAGCTCGCCAGTCCAATTTCCACTTCCTTCGCTTCCTCCGCTCGCCCGAAGCTCCGCAGCAACAGCCGCAGCAACTCCGACGAGCTCGTGCTCGCTCGCCGCCGCAAAAACGCGAACTACGTCTTCACCACAGCTCCGCCGTGTTCTCCTCTACCTCCTCCACCTCTCAGTCGAGCCGATTGGGTCTTGGTAAGGGCGCATTGGCCGTTTCCACCACCGCCCGCCATGACGGGGTCTCGCCGGAGTTGGAGCTCTACGCGGCCAACTACCACCGAGGCTTTCCCGTCCTCTTTTCTTTGCTTGGGTAGCATAGTAGTGACCTCCTGAAGCTCGTACCGAGCTCGGTTGAGGCAGCCATGGCTTGCCATCGCCGGCAGCTCGCGCCGAAGCTCTGCCGTGCCGCCATCACCGGCGACGAGCCCCCTCCGCTAGGTCTTAGGTCTTGCCACTTGCACCAATCAGTTCCTCTCATCACGTAGAGCACGTAGGTGGCCTTGGTGTCGCCGGAGTCCTCGCCGTCGGCGAGCAAGACCACCGCCGCGCCATCGAACGCCGCCTCCTCTGTTCTGTATCGCTGACGAGTGGGGTCGGCTGACACCCGGGTCCCACGCGTCAGTGACTATTTGTTCAAAAGGATAGTTCAAATTTCCAGTTTTGAATGCTGTTTTGTAAATTTGGTAACTCCAAATGTGTAGATCCAAATGGGGTGATTCAAATTTTGTTAGACTCACAGTGAGGTCTAGTATTTTAGAAAAATATGATATGAGCATATGATGTAGAAATTTTGGATGAATTAAATAGGAACTTGAAATGTGTTTTCAAATGCATGCAAACTTGTTTGAATTATATCTTGAGTTTCTGTGATAAAAAAATTATGAAATTTTGTGGGTAAGCTAGTCTTGCTTAGTAGAAGCTCTGTTTAAAATTTGAGAGTCATTGCATGTAGTGTTTTTGAGTTATAGATTTTCCTTTTATCATTGATGGATACTTGTGTGAATTTTTGTAAATTATCTAGGAATCCTATGACCATGAAACTTGGTGGGTAGTATCTTAGTACCATAAGGATGCTAGGAAAAATATGAAATATGTTGCTTGACACTTTTCACTAAGGTTTCCTGATTATGCCATTTTAAGCCATTATGCCCTATCATTTTTGTGTAGGTTGTTATACTTACTCAAATGGTGTGAAATTTTTATGGTAGTCTACTTAGAGCACGTAGTATCTACTGTAATTTTTGTAGATTTAATGGTGTAGTTTTCATATATGTTTACCATTTCCTCTAATTAATTAAATAAATTAAGAAAGGTATGCAAAGAAATGTTTTGGTGATGAACACCCTACTTTGTGGTGTTCTTGTGATATGTGTAATAAGTGAGTAGAGTTAGTTTTGTCCAATTATTTGTTTACATCACAAGTTAATAATTATTTGTTGGCTTGAGGTCCCTCTGGACAGATCTGGGGACTTTATAAAGTTCCCCATGATATTTTATTTTGCTGTGAATGTGATGAATACAAAAGTTGTGGATAAATTATGTATCTAGCTCCTGTCAAAATTTGAGGGCATTTGGCCTAGTAGTTTGGGAACTACAGCTGTTTAAAGTTAGGTTCCAGTTTTACCTACTCTCTGTCTTGTGTGGACAGATTTCTGTTGATTAAAGAATTCGACCTAGTAAAGTATCGAATCATGCTTTGAGGTCTGAAAATGAATTGTAGAAAAATTCATAAGCTTTCCAAATTGTCTTGTTGCATGTCATTTGGATTTATAAATATCCAGTTATGGCTAGTTTACTGTACCGCTACATAGTCTTCATTTTGCTGAAATACAAATGCTTGAGTGTATGCTTGATGCAATGTTCTCGTTGATTGTTTAGGGGTTAGCCTAACTTGAGAATATGCTTAGGTGCAGGTGCTAGGTCATTAACTGAAGATGAGCAATTATACATTAGGTTGTATAAACTTGGTAAGTAAAGTGATTTGAATAGGGCTTAAGTTGGAATATACAGACTACAGCGAACATGTGCATTCCCCGAGCATCCCTAGCATTCGTTCATGTGCATCCATGATATTTATCTTGCGCATTCATGCAATAGGTGTGCCGGAGGGAGTGATGTTGCTGGAGTTTGAGGGAGCCAACCAGGAGGAGGAGCCCGAGGTGCAGGAAGCCGACGAAGCAGCCGCCGCGGAGGAGTTGCCCGAGTGCCCTGACCACCAGCCTTCCTTGTTCTTGAAAGGCAAGCCCCGGAGCATATTAAGCCTCCCATGTTTTTACAAATACATTGAGTATCTTTTATTCATTGATGATGCATTAAGTATAGGAATTGGTTGGAACCAATTGCTGCATTATATATCCCTCCTTGTCCAGATATCGCACTGGAATCCTATTTAAGTTCAGGAACGGGTTAAATGCTTAGCCATGCTTAGTGCGGTAGAAGTCAGGTGATTTTCTGTCACCTGCGAGCTTTAGGATGAGGTGGATCACGGTTGGCTATATTTGCTATCGTGGAAAAGAACCATGTTAATAATGAATTAAGACCGGGCGGAGTCTTGTGTAGGTTTGGACATAGTGACTCCGTCTGAGTCGTTTAAGGACCGATACGTTGTACGTCCTTATGTCATGTTGAACGCAGCCTAACACTTAGCTGGCCGGATAAGTCGTTCCGACCGCGAAGCCTAGTAGCTCGACTCAGGCCGGGGACGCGAGCAGTGGCGTGCATTCTGGAGGTAGTAAGGATGTGCGGAGAGCCATTGGCATAAATCCAAGGCGGGTTAGAGTCCTGAACAACCTTGGCAGAGTGGTTCTCTGAGAATGTCGATCTGTTCGGACTCGCGACTCCTAAATCGTACCAAAGGTGACTCGTTTGCGACCCTGACGGGGGAAGCAGGGTTTGTGTTTAGGAATACCCCTCCAGCTGGATAGGAATCAATTCGAATCGCCGTCTCTCCCGGATAGTGAGAACTTGACTGAGCAGCGGCAACGTAGATTCAATTAATTTAACGATATGGTTAAATGGATGATGATGATAAGGTTGCCACAATGTATACCTGATATGGTTATTAATGTTTGCACCCTAATAAAATGATTGTTTAGTACAAGTGCTAATATAGATGACAGGTTAATGGCTAAAAGTCACTGCTAGTTCAGGTTAAGAGTTGATCATTATTACTTATGCTCTTCTGCAAAAAGAAAGTGTCAGCCAGATCCACTAAATTAAGCTATGCATAATCCTTGGTGTCATTTGTTTTGGTTTTCGACGGGTAAGTCTAGCTGAGTACATTCTTGTACTCAGGGTTTATTCCCTCTTGTTGCAGATGACCTTCTATATCAGGGATTCTATAAGTATTGTCTCCACCCGGCGGGTGATGAAGACTAGATCATGGGCATGATCTCCATTTCTCTTATCTGAATGCTTTTGCGGGATTGTGATCAGTGAACCAGTATTTGTATTTGAACTCGGGTGTGTAAGTCAAACTATTTGCTTCCGCATGTTTTACAAGACTTGTTTTGTAATAACGATGACTCTGTGATGATGTAATCTATTTGCAAACGTCTGTGAAATGTTGTAACGTTCGATATGTTATGTTGAATTACTGTGATCTTGGTTGTATGCAAGTTGGTTTGAAATCCTTTGAGATTTTAGTTGACTACCGGGTTTATATGGGCTCAAGTTCGAGAATTTGATCGTTTCGACGATTGTTTTTGTACTTGTGCTCTTATAAATTGGTCGGTTCTGTGACAAAACATACAAGCAATAGTGGCACCATACAAGCATCAAATTCATTTGATTTTCATGAATGCGCCTAGGACATGATAGGAATGACTAGATGCACTAAACAAGTCCTTAGCAATGGATGGATGACATGTCAATCAATTTTACCTTGCTTTGCTCGAAGGAGAGGCATGTCATACAATGGGGGGTGCATCAACACATATTTGAGAAGTCAAGTATGTTCAATTCATTCCTTAGCTTGCAAAACCTCTTCTCATCAAGTGGCTTGGTGAAGATATCAGTAAGTTGATCTTCGGTGCCCACACTCTCAATGCAAATGTCCCCTTTTTGTTGGTGATCTCTTATGAAATGATGGCGGACATCAATATGCTTTGTTCTTGAATGTTGAACCGGGTTGTTGGTGAGCTTTATAGCACTTTCATTGTCACATAGCAATGACACTTGCTTCAATTTGATTCCAAAATCACTCAAAGTAGCCCTCATCCAAAGTAATTGAGCACAACAACTACCGGCCAAAATGTACTCCGCTTCGGCGGTTGAAAGTGCTACACTATTTTGCTTCTTTGATGACCAAGACACAAGTGATCTTCCCAATAGTTGACATGTGCCCGATGTGCTCTTTCTCTCAACTTTGCATCCCGCATAATCGGAGTCCGAATATCCAATCAACTCAAATCTTGCTCCTTTGGGATACCATAATCCAATATTTTGTGTATGCTTCAAGTACCTCAATATTCTCTTTGTTGCCTTCAAATGACTTTCTCTTGGTGAGGCTTGAAATCTAGCACACATACATACACTAAACATCACATCCGGCCTTGATGCGGTCACATAGAGTAGGCTTCCAATTATAGACCGATACATCTTTTGATCCACCATGTTGCCACTAGCATGACTATCCAAGCTTCCACTTGTCCCCATTGGTGTACTAATAACTTTAGTATCATCCATTCCAAACTTCTTGAGCATGTCCTTGATATACTTGCCTTGACTCACAAATGTTCCATTCTTCATTTGCTTGATTTGAAGACCAAGGAAGTAGCTGAGCTCTCCAATCATGGACATCTCAAACTCACTTGCCATTATCTTGCCAAACTCCTCACAAAAAACTTGATTTGTTGACCCAAAAATGATATCATCAACATAGATTTGCATTACAAACAAGTCATTTCCAAGCTTCTTGGTGAAGAGAGTGGTGTCAACCTTTCCCATCTTAAATCCCTTAGAGAGTAGGAAATCTCTCAATCTCTCATACCATGCTCTAGGTGCTTGTTTTAATCCATACAAAGCCTTTCTTAACTTGTAAACATGGTTGAGTTTCTTCTCATCTTCAAAACCGGGAGGTTGCTCAACATACACAAGCTCATTGATGTACCCATTGAGAAATGCACTCTTCACATCCATTTGGTACAACTTGATGTTGTGGGCATAAGCAAAGGCCAACAAGATCCTAATTGCTTCCAATCTTGCAACCGGGGCATATGTTACTCCAAAGTCAAGACCTTCAACTTGAGTGTAACCTTGAGCCACTAATCTTGCTTTGTTCCTTATTACTATCCCATCTTGATCTTGCTTGTTCCGAAAGACCCACTTGGTTCCAATCACATTATAATCCTTAGGCCTCTCAACTAACTCCCATACTTGGTTTCTTGTAAAGTTGTTTAGCTCTTCATGCATAGCATTCACCCAATCAACATCCTTCAAAGCTTCATCTATCTTCTTAGGTTCAATGGATGACACAAATGAGAAATGCTCACAAAATGAAGCCAATCTTGATCTAGTTTGCACACCTCTTGAAATATCACCAATTATAGTGTCCAATGGATGATCTCTTGCAACATTGGTTGGTTGAAGCACTTGCACTTGATTGCTTGCATTTGATTGATCAATTGGTTGAGATGATGAACTAGCCACTTGTTGTTGATCTTGCACTTTGTCATCACTTGTTCTTGCTTGAACTTGATCATGAGAACCACTAGCTTGCACATTTGAGTTAGAGAGCACTTGATTCTTGTCATCCTCAACATCAATCACCTCTCTAGGCCTTATATCACCAATGTCCATGTTCTTCATTGCATTGACCAATTGAGTGCCTCTTACATCAACTAGATTCTCATCTTCCTCTTGGGAACCATTTTTTTTATCAAACTCCACATCATGAACCTCCTCAAGAGCACCACTAGCCAAATTCCAAACTCTATAAGCCTTGATAGTAGTGGAGTAACCAAGCAAGAAACATTCATCACATTTCTTTTCAAACTTGCTCAATCTAGTGCCTTTCTTCAATATGTAGCATTTACAACCAAAAACCCAAAAGTATGCTATGTTGGGCTTTCTTCCATTCAAAAGCTCATAAGGTGTCTTCTCCATCATGGGGTGACAATAGAGTTGGTTGCTATAATAGCAAGCCGTGTTGATTGCTTCGGCCAAAAATGAATGACTCACATTGTACTCACTCAACATTGATCTTGCCATGTCAATCAAAGTTCTATTCTTCCTTTCAACTAAGCCATTTGATTGAGGAGTGTATTTGGCCGAGAATTGATGTCTAATTCCAAATTCATCACACAACTCATCAATTCTAGTGTTCTTGAATTCACAACCATTGTCACTTCTAACTTTCTTGATGGTTGTTTCAAACTCATTGTGAATTCCCTTGACAAATGATTTGAATGTTGCAAACACATCACTCTTGTCAACAAGAAAGAATACCCATGTGTATCTAGTGAAATCATCCACAATCACAAATCCATATTTGTTTCCACCAATGCTTGTGTATGTGGTTGGTCCAAACAAGTCCATGTGCATCAACTCAAATGCCTTAGATGTGCTCATCATGCTCTTCTTAGGATGTGTGTTACCAACTTGTTTTTCGGCTTGACATGCACTACATAGCTTATCCTTCTCAAATGTGACATCTTTCAAGCCTCTAACTAAGCCATGCTTAATCAACTTGTTCAATTGTTTCATTCCAACATGATCAAGCCTTCTATGCCATAGCCAACCCAAGCTAGACTTAGTGATCAAACATGTTGACAATTGAGCCTCTCTAGTATTGAAATCAACTAAGTATAGATTCTCATATCTAAATCCTTTGAATATCAAGTTAGAGCCATCTACACTTATGATCTCTACTTCATCCACACCAAATATGCACTTGAAACCAAGATCACACAATTGAGCTACCAACAATAGGTTGAAGTTCAAGCTCTCTACTAGTAGCACAATGGAAATGCTCAAGTCATTGGATATTGCAATCTTACCAAGCCCTTTGACCTTGCCCTTGCCATTGTCACCAAATGTGATACTATCAATCCCATTGCTCTTGTTTTTATTGATTGAATTGAACATTCTTGGATCACTGGTCATGTGTTGTGTGCACCCACTATCAAGCACCCAATGCCTTCCTCCGGCTTTATAATTGACCTACAAAAGAAGATCAATTCTTTTTAGGTACCCAAACTTGCTTGGGTCCTTGAAGGTTAGTTACCAAGGTCTTTGGTACCCAAATGGCCTTCTTCTTTGGGCCCATAATTGGTGTACCAATGAACTTAGCCTTCACACCATTGGCACCCTTAACAAGCATGTAATAAGAATCAAATTTAATTGAGGATACATTAGGTAGCTTGTTCTTGTTAGTCTTGCAATATTGCTCTATATGCCCAACTTGCTTGCATCTATTGCAAAACCGGCCATTGCCCTTCACAAAGCTAACTTTGGGAGTGACAAAGGCTGCCTTGCCTTTCTTGGGGGTATAGCCTAATCCCTCTTTGTTGAGAGAAAACCTTTGGATACCCAAGCATTTTAGCAAGCGGGCATCTCCACCGTAGGCATTGCCTAAGGCACGAGTGAGCTCATTCACCTCCTTCTTGAGGGTCTCATTTTCCACCATTAGTGAGGCATCACAAGTGAGACCATCACTCAAAGGTGAAGTAGAAGTAGTCGTGCTACAAGAAGTGTTAGTGGGAGCAACTACAATAGGCTTATAAAAAGATTCATCAATAAGATCACATGTTAGTCCCACATCACATGATGCAATCACTTGCTCCTTCTTGGCTTCCTCCACTTTGACTTGCTCGATGAGAGAGGAGTGAGCCTTTTCAAGCTTAGAGTGAGCTTTTCCAAGCTTCTCATGGGCTTCCATTAGCCTCTCATGAGTGGCATTGAGCTCATCAAGGGATTGCTCAAGAAATTTTACTTTCTTGCGTAATTCTTTGTACTCCTTTCTCTTCATCTCATTGCAAGTGTGCACTTGCTCACACATGTCCAAGAGTTCCTCCTTGGTGTACTCCTCCTCCTCATCATCATCATTATCATCATTCCTACAAGGGTCACTTTCACATTCATCATCATCACTCATATCATATTTTACCTTGGTAGGCTTTGCCATGAGGCATGTCGATGGAGTGTCGAAGATGGAGGGCTTGTTGTTGATGGCAATGCTTGCTAGTGCTCTCTTGATAGATTTCTTGTCATCATCACTAGAGCTATCACTATCCGAAGAGCCATCAGTATCCCATGTGACCACATAGCCTCCACCTTTCTTCTTCTTTTGGAAGGTCATTCTCTTCTCCTTCTTCTCTTTCTTTTCTTTCTTATCCTTTTTGAGCTTCTTCTCATCCTCATCATTGTCACTATTGTAGGGACAATTGGCTACAACGTGATCGGGACTCTTACAATTGTAGCATCTTCTCACATATTCTTTGCTTTTGGTGTGATCTCTTCTCTTTCTTGCACCATAGCCCTTCTTCTTCATGAATTTTCCCATCTTGCGTACAAAGAGGGCCATAACTTCATCATCAATATCACTAAGATCATTATCATCACTTGATTCTTTCTTGGACTTGCCCTTGTTCTTGGATGATGATAAGCTAGCCTTGAATGCTATACTCTTCTTCTTCTTGTCTTCTTCTTCCTTTTTGTCATCCTTATTATCCCCTTCTCTTTCCACATGGTATGTCTCTTGGGTCATGACATCACCTAGTACTTGGTTAGGGGTAATCTCCTTCAATCCTCCTCTTATGATGAGCAATCTCAACATCTCAAATCTTGGAGGTAGGCACATCAAGAACTGATGAGAGACATCATCATCCTTGATCTTCTCTCCCAATGCCTTCAAATCATTGACAATGACTTGCAATCAATGGAACATCTCCAAAATGCTCTCATCATCCTTCACCTTGAAGCTTGTCAACTTATCCTTGAGGATGTACAACTTGGCACTCTTCACTGCCAGTGTGCCCTCATATGTTTCCTCCAATCTCCTCCACACCTCATTAGCTCTTTCACAATCTTTGATTTGCTCAAACACCTTGGAATCAATGGCATTGTATATGGTGTTGAGAGCCATTGTATTACATTGCTTGTTAGTCTTGTCTTGGTTGGTGGGATGTCGGGATCAATGATAGCATAATCATTCTCGGCCATTTCCCATACTTGATCATTGATTGAACCAAGATACATCCTCATCTTTCTCTTCCAATAATCATAGCATGTGCCATCAAAGAACGGTGGTTTGCCCTCCACATGGTTGAACACAACTTGAGCCATAATTTGACACCGAGGTTGTTAAGCCTTCAATCAAAGGGTGACCACATCTCCGATACCACTTGAAAGGTCCTAATATGGCTAGAGGGGGGTGAATAACCTATTTAAAAATCTACAAATCAACTAGAGCAATTTGATTAGTATAACAAATAGCGAAATGCAAACTTGCTCTAGCTCTACAAGGGTTGCAAGCCACCTATCCAACAATTCTAGTTGCAATGATTACTAGGCACACAACTTGCAATGTTACTACTCACTAAGAGCTCTCAATCTTGCTACTCTAAAGAGCTCCACTAGATGAACTTAAAATAACAAAGTAAGCTCTCAATTCTAATTACACTAAAGAGCTTGCCACAACTAGTTTGCAAGAATATAAATGAGTGAGTAGGGTGATTATACCGCCGTGTAGAGGAGTGAACCAATCACAAGGTGAATATTAAATCAATCACCGGGAGAATACCAAAGGGCAAGAGACAATTAATTTTTCTCCCGAGGTTCACGTGCTTGCCAGCACGCTAGTCCCCGTTGTGTCGACCAACACTTGGTGGTTCGGCGGCTAAGAGGTGTTGCACGAACCTTGTCCACACAATTGGACATCGCAAGAACCTACCCACAAGTGAGGTAACTCAATGACACAAGCAATCCACTAGAGTTACCTTTCGACTCTCCGCCGGGGAAGGCACAAGACTCCTCACAATCACCACGATCGGAGCCGGAGACAATCAACAACCTCCACTCAATGATCATCGCTACTCCAAGCCATCTAGGTGTCGGCAATCACCAAGAGTAACAAGTGAATCCCGCAGCAAAACATGAATGCCAAGTGCCACTAGATGCAACCACTCAAGCAATGCACTTGGATTCTCTCCCAATCTCAAAAAGATGATGAATCAATGATGGAGATGAGTGGGAGGGCTTTGGCTAAGCTCACAAGGTTGCTATGTCAATGCAAATGGCCAATAGAGTGAGCTTGAGCCGGCTATGGGGCTTAAATAGAAGCCCCCATGAAATAGAGCCATTGTACCCCTTCACTGGGCACAACACGGGGTGACCGGACGCTCCGGTCAGATCAACCGGACGCAGGACCCTAGCGTCCGATCGCTGGATGCTTGCCACATGTCATCGGCTTCAATCGTCGATCGTCCGATCTCAATGGTCAAGTGATGACCGGATGCGTCAGTTAGAAAGTGACCGGACACAGGACCCCACCGTCTGGTCCTTTCCAGTAAGGTTCCAAACACGAAATTTCATGACCGGACACGTGCTCGACCGGACTCACCCAGCATCCGGTCACTCAACGTTTCCTCTATGCGCATCACATCAGCATATGTTAGCACTGACCGGACTCAGACCATGAGTGTCCAGTCAGTTTACATGCCAGCATCCGGTCACAAGACCAAGACCGTGTGCTTACTGCTGTCACTGACCGGACTCTGAACCTAGCATCCGGTCACTACACCACCAGTGTTAGGTCACTCTGTGAACCCCTGTCTTTTCTGTATAGGGCGCCGGTGGCACCGTTGAACTATCCGCACTCTATGGGCGGACACTCCGCCGGTGAAGTTTCTAACAATTGCTCAAATGTGCCAACCATCTAGTGTATCACCTTGTGCACATGTGTTAGCATATTTTCACAAATACTTTCAAGGGTGTTAGCTCTCCACTAGATCCTAAATGCATATGCAATGAGTTAGGGCATCTAGTGGCACTTTGATAACCGCTTTTCAATATGAGTTTCACCCCTCTTAATAGTATGGCTATTGATCCTAAATGTGATCACACTCACTAAGTGTCTTGATCACTTAAAACAAAATGGCTCCTACTATTTATACCTTTGCCTTGAGCCTTTTGTTTTTCTCTTTCTTCTTTTCCAAGTTCAAGCATTTGATCATCACCATGCCATCACCATCGTCATGATCTTCGCCATTGCTTCGCCACTTGGAGTAGTGCTACCTATCTCATAATCACTTTGATAAACTAGGTTAGCACTTAGGGTTTCATCAATTAACCAAAACCAAACTAGAGCTTTCACCCATCGCCTTCAGCAGGGCCGACCAGTGGGCGGACATCCCTTACATAGGGTGTTTCCCCCTCGTTCTTGATGCAACTGTCAGGAAAGTGCTTTTTAGGAAAGTGCTCGTCGACGGCGGAAGCACCCTGAACCTCCCCTTCGCCGGAGCCCTAAAGGAGCTGGGCCTTGGGGTAGGAGACCTCGCACCCTCTGACTCCTCCTTCTAGAGTGTGGTACCTGGCAGGGCATCCAAACCGCTTGGAGAGATCACCCTCCTAGTATAGTTTGGCATGGCAAGCAACTACCGCGTCGAGCACATCAACTTCTATGTCGCCGATTTCAACACCGCCTACCACGCCATACTTGGTCGGCCAGCCCTGGCCAAGTTCATGGCCATACCACACTATGCCTATCTGGTACTGAAGATGCCTTCACCTACAAGAGTCTTAGCCCTACGGGCCAACCTCTCCATCGCCTAGGCCTACGAGATAGAGTGTCTCGTCCTCGTCGAAGCCACTGACCTCTCCATCCAGATGGCTAGCATGGTCACCAACGCCAAGACGGTGCCTGTCGATGACCTAGAGATCCCAGCGCTGGAGCCTCCACATGCCTCCACCAAGTCCAAGGAAACAAAGGAGGTCGGCCTCGGCCTTGATGACCCCTCCAAAACTATCAAGATTGGGGCTCACCTCGACCCCAAATAGGAAAGCGCGCTCATCTCCTTCCTATGTGCCAATGCCGACGTGTTCACTTGGAAACCTGTAGACGTGCTGGGGATACCACGGGAGAAGATCGAGCACTCCTTGAATGTCTCGTCGATCGCCAAACCGATCAAGCAGAAACTCCGACGATTCATGCCAGACAAGAAGGAGGCTATTAGGGTAGAAATAAAATGGCTCTTAGCTACCAGATTTATTAAAGAAGTGTATCATCCTGAGTGGTTAGCAAACTCTGTTCTCGTTCAAAAAAAACAGTAAAGAATGGAGAATGTGTGTTGACTACACTGATCTCAACAAGCACTGCCCTAAAGACCCCTTTGGTTTGCCTCGGATAGACAAGGTTGTAGACTCCACGGCCGACTGCGAACTGCTCTCCTTCCTCAATGGTTACTCCAGCTATCACTAGATATCCCTAAAAGAGGATGACCAGATCAAAACATCGTTCATCATGCCTTTCGGTGCATATTACTATACCACCATGTCCTGTGGACTCAAGAACACCGGGGCGACCTACCAAAGGGCTGTCCAGATGTGCCTTGATCAATAGATAGGCCACAATGTCAAAGCTTACATCGATGATGTGGTCATCAAGTCCAAGACCGCCGACAATCTCATCACGGACCTCGAAGAAAGTTTGCTAACCTGAAATGATACAGATGGAAGTTGAACCCTTCAAAGTGCATCTTTGAAGTCCCATTCAGCATACTCCTGGGCTACATCGTCAGTGCATGTGGCATCGAGCCCAACCCCGACAAGGTATCCGCCATCACCAACATGAAACGGCCAACTTGCGTAATGGACATATAGAAGCTTACAGGCCGCATGGCTACTCTTAGTCGCTTCATATCGCGCCTCGACAAAAAGGGACTACCGTTCTTCAAACTCCTCAAGGCCTCTGAGCACTTCTCCTGGTCGGAGGAGGCAGATATAGCTTTCGAACAACTCAAGTTGTTTCTAACGAAGCCTTCGATCATGACGGCGCCTCAACCAGACAAAATCCTACTAATCTACATCGCCGCCACTTCTCACGTCGTTAGCACAGCTATCATCATCGAGTGCGAGGAAGCCGGACACGCCTATAAGGTACAATGTCTAGTCTACTTCATCAGCGAGGTCCTTAATGAGTCCAAAACTCGTTATCCTCAAGTTTAGAAACTGCTTTACGCCATTCTGGTCATGTCGTGCAAGCTCCGCCATTACTTCGAGTATTACAAGATCGCCGTGGTCACCGAGTTCCCTCTAGGGGACATCCTCTAAAACAAAGAGGCCAATGGCCGCATCATCAAGTGGGTTGTTGAGCTCGGCACTTATTCCATCAAATTCAGAAGCAGGCCTACCATCAAGTCACAGGCGCTCATTGACTTCGTCACTGAGTGGACCGAGATCCAAGAGCCCATCCCCGCTACTTGCCCCGAGCACTAGGTGATGTACTTTGATGGCGCCCTCAACATCAATGGTGTTGGTGCTGGCATTTTATTCATTATGCCGACCAAAGACAAGCTCCGATACGTTCTCCAAATTCATTTTCCAACCTCCAACAATGCCGCTGAATATGAAGCATGTCTCCACAGACTCCGTATAGCCATCGAGCTTGGCGTCAAGCGCCTCATGGTATACGAAGACTCCGCACTAGTCATCAACCAGCTCAACAAAGACTGGTCCTGTTCCAGTGAGAAGATGGACGCATATTGTGCCAAAATTAGGAAACTCAAAGGGAAGTTCTATGGTATCGAGTACCACCACATGGTACAAGATCAAAATCAGTTCGACGACCACCTATCCAAGATAGGCTCTTCTTGCGCTGTGATTTCACCTGGGGTTTTTGTTCAAGACCTCTTTACGACGTCTATTAAGGAAGAGAAGGAAGTTCAAGAAATCCCCCCTGCAGAGCAGTTGGTACTTACAGTACCTTCACCGGCCACCGACTGGAGGGAATAGTTCATAAAGTACCTCACCAGCGCCGACGTACCCGCCGACAAGACTGAAACTAAATGCCTAATCCATCGAAGCAAGCATTACATGCTGGTAGACAGGAACTTGATGAGGAAAAGTGCCAAAGAAGGGATACTACAGAAATGCATCACCCAAGAAGAGGGAGTGAAACTACTTCTTGAGATTCACTCTGGTTCCTATGGCAATCACGCGGCCTCAAGAAACCTGGTCAGCAAAGCTTTATGAGCTGGTTTTTACTGGCCTACGGCCATCACCGATGCAGAAGACCTCGTTCGATGTTTTAAAGGATGCCAGTTTTTCGCCAAGCAGATACACATGCTGGTACAAGATCTACAGACCATCCTAGCTTCCTGGCCTTTCACATGCTGGGGACTAGACATGATCGGGCCTTTTAAGCCAGCGCTAGGTGGTTTTCGGTACGTGTACGTCGCCATTGACAAGTTCTTCAAGTGAATCAAATACAAACTGCTTGTTTCACCAACTGCAAAGAAGGTAGTCGAGCTCTTCGAAGATATCATCCACAGATTCGGTCTCCCAAGCAGCATTACCACCGACCTCGGAACTACATTCACTAGTCATCATTTTTTGGACTTCTATGAAGACCGATGCATCTTCATCAAATACGTCTCTGTTGCCCATCCTAGAGCCAATGGCCAGGTCGAACGGGCGAACAGCATGATCCTTGATGCCCTCAAAAAGAGGCTATAAGGAAAATGGACCCTTGGCCCATTTACTTTGGATTTTGGTGTTTGATGACCAACACAACCAAATTGGACTAATGAATTTGCAAGTGTTTATTTTGTAGTTCAATAGGGTGCAAGACGTGACTTGGACGAAGGCGACGTGGTGATCCGATGATCAACAACTTAAGAAAGACCTTAGAAGCACAAGAGAAGACCCAAGATATCAAGCAAAGTCCAAGCACGAAGATTGGAACCAAGCCGTATGCAAGATCGCGAAGAAACCAGCTCACTGAGGTGACCGGATGCTGGACAAGCAACTGGACGCTATGATCGGATGCTGGGCAAGTGGCTCGGTAGACAGGCGACCGGGCGCTAGACCGGACGCTAGCGGCAACCGACCGGACGCAGGACAGCAGCGTCCGATCAAGTACAGTAAGGTTCCAGAGCAGCAAATCTGCGACCGGACGCGTCCGGTGGCAGGCGACCGAACGCTGGCTAGCGTCCGATCAGTATATTGCCGGCTCAACGGTCAGGATGACCGGACGCGTCCGGTCAGGACGATTCAGCGTCCGGTCAGTAGCAGTTTCGCGGGAATTCGACCCCAACGGCTACTTTCTCAGTGGGGCTTATAAATACAACCCCCAACCGGCCATTTGAGATGTGTGGAGCTGAGGAAACATACCAAGGGTGTTGATACACCATTTTAGTGATCTCCACTTGCATAGTGCTTAGTGATTCATTAGGTGATTAGCGTAGGTGCTTTGTGAAGTGCTTAGGTTAATTAGACCACCGCTTATGCACTTGCTCTAGGTTTAGGCCTAGTGTTTAGTGAGGTTTGCATACCTCTTGCTACCTGGTGCTTGCGAGCATCATTGTATACATCGGAGGGGCTTGAAGTCTTGTGAGATCACACCAACCGCGTTTGTCGTGTGGCCGCCACCGTGTACCGGAGGGAACAAGGCCCGCGGCGTTTCGGCCGGAAGCTTGATAGTGAAGACGGTGGGGAGCATCCGGGAGAGGCTTGCCGGAAGGCACGTTGGAGACCCACTTGCGCGTGGGGAAGGCCTGAGGCTATCCATGGAGTTACCCGACTAGGAGCTTGGCCCTTGCGAGGGATTCCTTGCGAGGGGCTCCAACAAGGACTAGGGGGAAGCTTGCGCGCTTCTCGATACCTCGGTAAAAATACCGGAGTCGTTGATGGGAGTTTGCATATCTCTACCTTGCTCTTTAGCTTCCGCATTTACATTGTTTACTTTACTATGTTTGCGGTAGAGATAGCAACATACTAGCAAAACCATAGTTGCACATCTAAATAGTTTACCTATTGCATAGGTTTTGCTAGGGTTAGAAAAAGAGGCCATAGTTTTAAGGATTAGATTTTTAAGTTGCCTAATTCACCCCCCCCCCCTCTTAGGCATCACGGTCCCTTCAATTGGTATCAGAGCCGGTTGGCTCAAATTGGACCTTTGGCTTAACCGCCGTTGAGCCGACGCTGTTGTAGAGTGGTTGGGATGGATACCGCTAGGCCTCCACAATTTGATGGCACTAACTTCCTCTATTATAATGCTAGAATGGCTTGCCACCTTGAGGTGGTTGATTTAGGTGTATGGAGAGTCACTCGTGATGGGATGAAACCCATTAAGAATCCTGAAAAGCCCACAAAGAGTGACGAAAAAGAAATGAATTTTAATGCTAGAGCTAAGAATTGCTTGTTTGAATCATTTAGCATGGATGTGTTTAACCAAGTGTTCACCTTAAATACGGCACATGAAATTTGGTTAAAACTCCAAGAGCTCCATGATGGCACAAGTAATGTCCCTGAGCAAAAACATTGTCTAGCTAAGAAAAATTATGATTCCTTTGGTATGAATGATGATGAGCTTGTTCGTGATATGTATTCTCGATTGAATCTAATTATCAATGAGCTCCATTCAATAGGATTATTAAAGCTAGATGATGCGGACATCGTGAGGAAGATCATCTCCGTTCTACCATAAGAAATATGCAAGCCTCATCACCATCCTTCACAACATGGAGAACTTGAGCACCATGACCCCGGGCATTGTCATTGGCAAGCTAGTGGCATTTGAAATGTCACGTAAGATTGGTCAAGGAGAAGCATCTTCATCAAGCAAAGGACAAGCTCTCGCTTATAGCGAGAAGAAAAAGATGAAGGGCAAGAAAGTTGAGTCAGGCTCAAGCTCAAGCTCCTCAAGTGAAGAAGAAGAAGATGAGGATGATGATGATGATGAACAAGAATCAAGTGATGATGATCAATCTTCCTCCTCCGCCTCCGACCTTGATGAAGAATCAATCAAACTTATCAACAAGGTGGAGAAGATGATCAAAAGGCTAAATGTCAAGGGTGTGCCCATCCAAATCCAAGATTTCATTTTCACAAATCAAAGAAATGAGCAAAGAAAGAGAGGATGCTACGGATGTGGCGAGTTGGGGCACTTTGTGGAAGTTTGTCCAAACATGCCCACACCCAAGACAAAGAAGAAGGCATGCAAGAACCAAGCCCTCACATCAATAAGGTCATGGGATGATTCTTCAAGTGAAGAAGATCATCACAAGAGGCGAGGCCGCAAGCACTCATCATCAAGCTCTTCTCATGTGTGCCTTATGCCACGAGGTAACGAAAGCTCTTCCTCTAGTGAGAGTGATAGTGATGATGATATGCCTTCTTATCATGAACTTGTGCAAGAAAATCTTAATTATGCTAAAGCTTGCACTAGTCAACAAAAGAAGCTCAAAAGTTTAAAAGAAAAGCTAGATAGTTCACAAAAAGCATACAAAACCTTGCTTGAACAATATGAGAACCTTGCTAATCTCAATGTTGAACTATCTACTAAAATTGAGAAACTTGAGGCTAGTGCAACAGCAAATGCATGCACAATCAATGATGAGCAACTTGTAAAGAAAAATGAAAAATTAAAAGAAAAGTTAGCTAGCTCACAAGAAGCATATAATAGTTTGCTTGCTAAAATGGAAACCATGTGCAAACATTGTGATGAGCTAACTAATAAAGTTGCTAATCTTGAAGCCATTAATTCAACCCTCACCAAGGCATCTAAAAAGAAAAATTCCATGGTTAACATGTCTAAAAAGGATGCCTCTACTTTTTGTAATGATTTATGTTTAGACTCACCTTTGTGCAACCAAGCTTGTGTTGAGAAAGTTGTTGTAGATATATGCACACAAGAGGTTGCAAAGGAAAATGAGCAACTCAAACAAGAAGTAGCTCGCCTCACCAAGGACTTGACTCAAGTAAAAGGCAAGGTGAAGCAAACCCAACTTCATCAAGATAACACCATCAAGGGAGTGAAGAAGCTTGATGAAGGACAAACCGTGGTTTGCTACGTGTGCCACAAGGAAGGCCACAAGTCCTATGAGTGCAAGGTGAAGAATGGGGGAGGAGCAAAGAAGAAAGAGAAAAAGCCAACAAGCAAGCTCTCCAACACCTACACCAATAAGGTGGACAAGAAGGCTTCCACACCTTATCTCTTGAAGAAGAAGAAAAATGACAAGGTGGTGGCCATTAAGGTGAACAAGCAAGCCAACAATCAACAATGGGGTCAAATGCTTTTGGGTGCCAAAGGAGATCATCTCAAACATGAAGAGCACCAAGAAGGTTTGGATCCCGAAAGGGAAGTGAGGAGTCCATTGGACTACGGGGAATTTGTAGACTTGGCAAAGTT